>NC_135561.1:7396017-7486017 GCF_964340395.1 Glandiceps talaboti
AACCGAAGGTCTGGCACGTACATTTAATTATACTTTTCAACTTTCAGCAAATCTTTCAAGTGGTTGTGAACATTTCAATTCCAAAGATTCATGAGGTTGGTAAATGCAAGGTTTAATTAAAGACAATAATTCAAACCCTTAGAGTCCATTGGGAGTATGTCTAACACCATTAATCAATAGTTAATTGAAATATAATAGCCAAGTACTGTTATTAGGCAGACATGGTGACATGGGGACAGAATTAATTGTTTGTTAGCAACACTGCTAAACCTCTTGCTGGCTCTTGCAGTATGCCTAATCTATTCATGTACAATATATTTGTAAATGCTTGTAAGTTGTAGAGATGTACATTTGTATGGTGCCATGCTATTATGCATATATGTAGTCATGCAGCTATTTCATGGAAGTTGTTGTTGTTGTTGTTGTTGTTGTTGTGTGTGTATACATTGCATGTAGTGTATACTATGTATGTATGTATGTATGTATGTATGTATGTATGTATGTATGTATGTATGTATGTATGTATGTATGTATGTATGTATGTATGTATGTATGTATGTATGTATGTATGTATGTATGTATGTATGAGGTATGTATGTATGTATGTATGTGTGTGTGTGTGTGTATGTGTGTATGTACATTGTACATACATACATATGTACGTACATACATGTACATACATGTATGTACATACATACAAAAATAATGTACATGTATATACATACATACATACATACATACATACATACATACATACATACATGTACATACATACATACATATATACATTCATGTGTACTTGCATAAATATGTGCATTATACCAGTGCCAATAATATCAAAGAAAAATCTGTGAAATTAATGGTAATTTTGAATGTTTTTGCTCATATTTCGAACACCGCAGAACCAGTGACGTAGACATGCGTTGTCATGACATAGAAGGACCAGAGTATATATTCCATATTTTTTGTTCAACTTGCCTTGTACATGGTATAAGATACATTCAACTTTAAGTGTTTACACCCAATATGAGCAGATACTAAGATAATACTCATGACCTAAGGGTTGTCTCTACTCGTCTATCGACTAGCTTGTAGGAATAGCATCTAATTATAAATCAGTTTCAATACGAGGAGTAAATACTTTAAAGTTAAATGTATAATAAACTACAATGTATATTTCTTTCTTTCGAAATGGAGAATGAAAATGCTCTGATTGTCTGTTAGTATATGAACAAATTAAACATTTGCAAATGCATGTCAACTAATGAATATTTGATGTCTGCAGTTTTATTTGGTTAGGAGATTAAAATATATTTGACCCTTGCTTTTAGCTTATTTGACTTTTGATTATAATTTGCAGAATGAATTATTTGTAGAAGTGATCAAATAGCCAATGGGTATCTTCTTTCATTTTTACCTTCGTTACAAAACAACGATTTAGTAGACTCTGTATGGAAATTGTAATATTTATAAATTGTGTAACAAATGCATTGCACAGATGTGACCATCAATGGTAGTATAACTGTGTCAGAAAATGTTCATGATTATTAGTTTTCAGAAAGAAAGAGGATGGATCATTATATTTATGAGAGAGAGAGTGAGAGAGAGAGAGAGAGAGAGAGAGAGAGAGAGAGAGAGAGAGAGAGAGAGAGAGAGAGAGAGAGAGAGAGAGAGAGAGAGAGAGAGAGAGAGAGAGAGAGAGAGAGAGAGAGAGAGAGAGAGAGAGAGAGAGAGAGAGAGAGAGAGTGAGTGAGTGAGACAGACAGACAGACAGATTAAAAACCTACCAAGTTTTGAAAAGTTTATGATGAAAATACCCCCCCCCCCCCCCCCCCAATAACTTTAAGTAGATGTCATATTACAAGTTGACCCTATCAGATTAAAGCATATATATTCTGTGACCTTGTCGGCTTTTTTCCTTCATTTTTTTCATTCATGCGTGAGATATATTTTTTTTTATATCACGCCAGACATATTCAGTCAATATTGATCACATGATGTGTAAATAATCTGACCAGCATATTGATCATACTTTATAAGGTCATACATGTCCATTGAACCAGTCTATGCACACATATGTTGCAGCAATCGTCTGACAGAATTTTCCCTCCAAAACAGAAATGTCAATAATTTCATATTTTTCATGGAATTTTGATAATACTTTGTCTGCAAAATATTCAAACGGTTTTCATTAAGTCACTGAGCCGGTATTTTAAAAATAAACAATAGATACATTTTTGTAGTTTGAGAAAATATAGTGTAAATAATTTTGGAGAAAATGATGAGGATTGCACGTTTTGTTTTATAGCACATCAATCTATTGTACTATTCATCTGAAGCATTCACTCATTTCAGGCAGAGAACCAAATGAATAAACTGATAAAAAAAAAATAAGAATAGAAATTAATTCTTAAAATTAGAATTCAAGATGTCACAATTTAGCACTGCACACATGTCAATATTTGATATTGTTTTCATTCCTACATCCATTTGTGATGTAAATCAACTTTTTACAGTTGATAGTACATTTATAGGAAAAAATGGAAATCACTGTTTTTACATGTAATACGTTTCCAGATCCTGACACAGGTAAACATGTACTTACATATAGTATGATATATATATCTAAATACACGACAGTTATCAAATCCTCATGATGTATTTGTATTTGACATAATCACAAAATCCTATATTCTAATAACATTTTTATATAATGTATAGTCATAAGTTGCAATATTTAGGCTAATAATGTCATCATGTGATATGCAAATAATCTAAATTATGAATAGCCTGTTTATGGCGCTTACGATACGTGAGATTGAACGGAATATATATGGTAAGTGTGGTAAACCGGATAATATATGAGTTGATGGATGGAGAGATTACAAACGTGATCAACACTATACTGTAATTTAACAACATTGCCATACTCAGTAAAAACTCACTCGTTGTGGCTTAAGAACAGCTGTTAATATTTAGCAGTTCATGCTTTACCAGATACATTTGTATATAAAGAATGAATGAATTCATGAATTGATACATTAGAAACATAATGTAGAGGAGGTACTGTACACAAACTAATCTGCAATGTTGGCCAAATTCATCAATGTTGTGATAGACATTAATATGTACATACACAGATACTTGTGACCCAAGATATATTTCACAACATAATAAAATATCGATAATATTGACATATTTGGTCGATAATATATGAAAGGGGTAAAATAATATGGATTTCTAGGATCCACACACTGCCTAGTATGTTGACCTACGCGGTCCTAGAAACCCCGTGTTATTTTACCCCTTTTACATATTATCAGCCAAGTATGTCAATATTATTGATATTCTGGAATAGTGATCGTAACTTTTGAGATAGATTTGTAGTTCCTTACACGTACACTACAGGAAGAAAGTTATTACCGTAATATAACTTGCAGGTAATGACAGGGAAGTTATCACCTGTGAAAATACCTTGGTACTAATGAGTGAAAAAGTACAAGGCCTCTGTACGTGGGTGTATGGCTTTGATCAGTGTGCTGATCACACAGAATTTTTAGTTGTGGTCTGAAATGTCAAAAATTGGTTATCTTGTTTGTCACGTTATACACTAATAAGTAGGAGATTACACACTTTTGGTTCATCATAAGAGATTGCATTACTGTACATGAATGGTGCAACAATATTGCTTCTTGGGCAGACTGGCCTTGATTGTACAATTTGAGACATGTATTATACAATACACTGTATGATGACAATAAGACTAATTAGAGATGTAACAGAGTTCTACTGACGAAATCATTATTTTTCATCTTATCACTCTGTGTTGAGAAAGTGTGTTATCACATTTCCGCAAAGAGTGTCTAGTGGTTTTTACTGTTGCATCAAATTTCCATAATATATGTGTAGATAAGATGAAAATAATATGATATTGACATGATTAATTTGTCTGTCTATGTAGTTCAGATGGCCTTTTATGAATGATAATTAATTCAGATATTCTGTTGGTAATTTTAGATTTGTGGCAGTGTTATTAAAAAATTCATAAATAACATACCTTATGTGCAGTGACAATTTGAATGAAAACAGTGCAGTCGATCAAGTTGCCGGTAATTACTGGCATTTGCAGGTGATAAATGGTCCAATGCAGGTGAATTTCTGTAAATACTTGCATTTAGTAGGTGACATTTTAAATTTACTGGAATTATCATTCTACAAAATTGATGATTATTTTTATTTAACAGATGACCATTTGTCAGAATAACTGTTGATAAGAATTGAAGTTTGATGTATTTATTTTACTTTACTCCCAAGTTTTACGTTTTAGGAACATTTTGGTCTGAAGTTTAAAGTTTAGTAACATTTTACCCCCAAATTTAAAATTCAGGAGCAAGTTGATCCTAAAAAATCTTGCTGAAAGAGTGAATTTCCTAGGCAGCAGTGGTAGTATTAAAAGATTGAAAGTAGTTTATTATGTGGCATGTTGTAAAATTAAAGGGCTAAGTTGGAGGAAAAGCCCAGTCAGTCTTATATTTCTGATATTGGTACACTTGTATTTATTACTACTATCAATATAAATATGATTTTAGGTGATTAAATAACACCTTGGCCTCAATAACTTAATACTCATTTTTGAAATTGTGAAAAAGCTCTTCTGCACTTGACATATATGTATGATTGGCCATTTTGGGGGATTTCCTGCAAGGGTTTATGGGAGAACCTCAGATGATGACATCATATTTACCACAATCTTTGTCTTGACACTCCTGCAAGGGTTTATGGGAAAACCTCTGATGATGACATCATATTTACCACAATCTCTTTGTCTTTTCCATTTTGTCATCTCATGTGATATGTGCACAGCTTTATTACCAGGTAGTGATGTCAACAATCCAACGACAGGTTAGCATTTATTCGTGCTAATATGTCAAAATATGATATTAAAGACTGCATCAAAACTCATGAGATGATACGGCTACTACTATTTTGTCATTTCACAAGTCTTGACTGATCATGTATGCGTGCCTTCTGTTAGGAAGTGATTTTAATACCCAGCTGTTAGAAAAGTTGGCTACATTTGCATACGCTAACAGTTTAAACTGTTCGTGTCTTGGCCTCATTCAAAGCAGAAGATGCCTATGGATAAGCCCCATGTTGTATCAGTAAGATGTGACATACAATACTTATTCAGAAATTACATTGCTATTATTGTACATGGAAGTATTTTGATTCTTGGTTGATAAATTCCTCTGAAATACAAATTGTACAGTAAACTTTGCTATGTAGATGTTATTTTCCTTTCAGACCTCTTAGCTCCTTTGTAGATATTATAAATAGAGATACTGGAATTTGCTGAGTGCAAATATGTATGATACTCTTCCAGATAATATCACTATTTATTGTATTCATCTGCCACATAATTGTAAATTCTTTGTCTGTTCTATTAATCTCATACCATTTCATTACAACAGCACTGTTAAAATAGATAGCTCATCTTAATACCAGTATTGCCAATGGCTTTAGGCATTTTGTTGAACTCTTAATAGGTTTGTTATTGTTTTATTCGCACAGAGACTTGCCGTGGCGTTACTATGGTGCAGAGAACACGTTGAGATAGTAAAACAGGCTCTTGTTTTATGGATGGTATTGATTATTACAACGAGTAACACTGAAGTAAAGCACTTTCTGTATGTGCTACACTTGTTTATAGCATTTGTATCAAGTGTAAAAGTATACTGTTTCAGTTGGTTTATTTACAAGCCTATCATGTGGCCTTTCTAATGTGGTCAATTAGTAAATGAAACAGTATACTTTTACACTTGGTATGGATGCTATAAACAATTGTGGTACGTACATAAAATGCTTTGGTGTTATGGGCTGTATGAGCAAAGGAAACACTATACTTGTACACTTGATATGGATGCTATAAATGATTGTGGTACATGCAGAAAACTCTTTACTTTGATGTTATGGGTTGTATTAGTCTGTAAGGTACAACATTCAATTCTGCCACACTGTCAGCTTAGAACTAAAGGAATTTAAGCCTATATTGATACAAGACTCACAAATGTATCTCAAATCTGGAATGCTGTCAAGCTAAACAATGATTTTGCTTAGTTTCCCAACCTTGGTATAAACAGCTAGAAAAAATCTGCTTTTTACCTTTCATACATATATACATGTACATGTATATAAATTACATGTACATATTATAGAATGCATAGCATAATTTGACCCCAATATTTACAAATACCTTAGGTACTTTGATAGATTTTACTAGCTTTTTGCCCTTAAAAAACAAAAGCACTTAAAAGTTATTAAAAAAACATGGATGTTCACCAGATGTGGCACGAATAACTCAGACGTCTAGTACTATGTGAAACGTATAGCCCATTGATTAGTATTTGTCACGCATTGAGAGGATTTAGATTTGAATCACGCAGTGTGTATTTTTAGAGTCTACTAAAAACAAGTACATTTAATCATTGAAGTGTCATTATTACGGTAATTAGACTGCCTTATAACTTTTATGAAAGTAGTCAATACAGATTGGTATAGATAAGATGGTTATCAACATTTCTATCATTAAGGGTGTACATATTTTGTTCAATAAAATAACAGGATACCTTTACAGAATGTAATTAGTAAAGTTGTATTTATAAAACTGATCTGTATTTAGTAGTGAAACATTACCTCTAGAGACTTAAAGTGTACATGTATTTACTTTGTAGTTGGGTCATTCATTCTGATTGGACACAGCTCATTGCCACCAGGTCATTTGATTGGTCAATACATGTACTTTGTAGTTGGGTCATTCATTCTGATTGGACATGTCTCATTGCCACCAGGTCATTTGATTGGTCAATACATGCACTTTGTAGTTGAGTCATTCATTCTGATTGGACATGTCTCATTGCCACCAGGTCATTTGATTGGTCAATACATGTACTTTGTAGTTGGGTCTTGCATTCATTCTGATTGGACACGTCTCATTACCACCAGGTCATTTGATTGGTCAATACATGTACTTTGTAGTTGGGTCTTGCATTCATTCTGATTGGACACGTCTCATTACCACCAGGTCATTTGATTGGTCAATATGTGTACTTTGTAGTTGGGTCTTACATTCATTCTGATTGGACATGTCTCATTGCCACCAGATCATTTGATTGGTCAGTACATGTACCTTGTAGTGATATCATCCATTCTGATTGGTCACATGGGATTACCAGATTTTTTATCTAAGTACAAATATACAAACAAATGTGGTTATTTGTCGTAGTTCTCAAGTGACTGGAAGAGAAATTTTGATGAAATTATGAAAATTTTTTATGATTTCTACAAAATATTGTCAGATGACTTTATTTGTAAATGTCAAAAGTCACTAGAAACATCTTGAGAACAAAACTAATGATGTGATGATTTTTACAGAATGTTTGAACTTTCCTGATTAATTTAGTAAATTATGCAAATTACAAAACGTACAAGAAATGTCTCAAAAAGTTAAAATGTCTATGTAACAACTGTATATGCAATACAGTAATCTACACAGATGAGATTGCATCAATAGAACTATCTTGAGAACAAAAATTTTTTATGGATCAATGTTTGAACTTTTCCAATTTATTGCAAAATATGAACGGTTATCATGGGACTGAAAGTTGTCAATAAAGGATATGACGCAGAAACAGTGAACAGTAAATACAGTGGACAAATATCTCTATGTAATCGAGAACTTTGTACATATAGATGTCACTCGGAAATGTATCCGATCCGATATAAATGTCTGATATTTCCTTTTGGGTAGTATGTATCAGTAATTCTATATTTGCACTTACATGTACTTGCTAACCGTATTCTACATATATTTGTAGTTCCCTGTTTTCATCAGACATTAGTTGCCATATTCGAGATGATTTCAGGCAGTCATCGATAACTCATTTCCTGGAGTGTATGTCCTATATGGTTTCCTACCTCAGTATGCTATTTAGGGAAGCTTTTCAATCACTCACATGCATAGAGTAAATTGTGCAGTATTTGTCTGCCGCCATACTTGTGTGATGCTAGGCTTGTATGCGGTGTTTGTTGTAAAGATGGTAATTGGTAAAATCTAGTGTTAATAGTTCCCTAGGTTATATGTACATGTATTTACCAGGGTTTCCCACCAAATATCATGTTACAAGGTGTGGAAATCTGTGTGCATAATTATGTATCTAACACTGCCTTCTATGATATGCTGCCTACCTACATGTATCTTTAAACACAATCTAAACCGTCCTAGGAATACCCTATATATTCTGTATATCCAGAAAATTAGTTGATTATGGAATCTACGAACTATCTCAGTATCTGATAACTCCATATTGTATAAAGACAAAGTGGTTAAGACTACAGCGCCAAAAGATTCAACACATCCACTACATACAGAATATGAATGTCTCCCAAGTGGCCGTCACCTCAGAGTACCACATACACGTACAAACAGGTTTAAGTTTAGTTTTGTGCCAAGATCAATTCAACTCATAAATAACATGTAATCACTGCTAAATGTATTTATTTGTATGTATTGTAATCTTTTACTTTTAATGGATTTATTATTTGAGTAAATGGAATGTATGTGGCTATGTAGTAAAATGTTATCGGCAGGTTATAATACTAATTACTAAGAAGAATAATGTAAATCATTCATTAGCAACAAATATTTTGCACTGTACAGCATACCATGTGTATGATGCATGATGCAATATAAACCTGTCCAGAGATTTGCCTATCTGCAGCATACACAGTGTTTTTGCTAAAGGTGGTATAAAGTAGATAAAATCTACCAGGGTTCCCATGTCATTTTTCCTGCAGGGTTCCCAAACAAAATTACCATATCATCCCTTTCTCTCTTTCTGTTACTAGTACCTGGGTTCCCCAACCTTAGCAAAAACACTGATACAATGTGTATGTACATGTAAGTATGTATGCAATATAGACTGATTTAGCCCAGAGACTTGCCTATCTAATTCCACATACTGGCTAGATAGTATAATTGTATGTATGTTTTGGGAATTGGCATTTTCAAGGCGGATTAGCACAGTCTCTTGGCTAGAACTGATCCAGTGTAAACAGAAAACATTCTTATAGTTTACATTGTATAGTTGGTGAGACCAAAGTACATTTAGACACCACAGAGTCTGTTTTGATTGACACAGATTTTATACACACCTGCACCTGTACTGAGAAATCGCTTGAACGAATGTCACCTGCTTCATTGTCAGTTGGCCGCCAGCTAAATAAAATTTTCTGTTTATCATCCAAATGGAATTGATATTATTACCAACTGTTTCAGAATATCACGGCCATTAAGAAAAATGTCTATGTTTACATATTCATATATCATTAGATATAATTATCACCTTTTATTGGTCATCTGCTTCAATATATCAGTTTGGCCAGCAAAAGCAAAAGGAAATTTTATGTTTACATCATAGATTTCAGTGACTTTAGATAAATACAAATGTATATCTCGTCATTGGTCAGTTTGGCCATTAAAAAGGAATTTTATGTTTACCACATGAAATTTTACCAGCTGCTTCAGAATATCAGTGTTTTGCAAGTAAGAGAATATTTGATTTTTACAGCATAGGTATGATACTACCGTATAGATAATTATATCACCAGTTTATGATGTTATCTGTTTATAATGTCTCATTGGCCAGTAAAAGAAAATTTTACATTTACATTTAATACATTTCAATTTGTAGATATCCCGTCAGATAATCATATCACCTGTTATATCCTAACTGCTTCAACATATCACTTTGGCCAGCTAAAGTAAATGTTATGTATATCATCTAAATGAAATATTATCACTAGCTGCTTCAGAATATCAGAGATGTTGGCCATTAAGAGAAATTTCTATGTTTACAAATTACATCATAGTTATAAGCGTGTCATTGTAGATAATTATCACCTGTTATTTGGTCATCACAATATCAGTTGGCCAGCAAAAGGAAATTTTACGTTTACAACTCATAGAGAATTATACAACTGATGGTCTTCAAAATATCTAAAGTTTATGATTGTAGGCCAGCAAATAAAAAAAAATTGTTACCCGTACCTTGAAATGTTTCTGATGTAATTTCAAAATGTGCACACAACATCGATAAGATCAATACATGCAATAGGGAACTTGCAAACCCGCCATGTTGAATGTTGCATCATGGGAAATGTGATAATAAATACTAATAAATTAGCATTGTAAACAATATTGTTACATTGTTTATAACCAGGAATGATCAATTCATAGTCACCCTGATCTCTGTGGGAGGTTAATTTTATCAGTAGCTCCAGATTAGGTATTACGATAACCACAGATAATCCCATAGTCCTTTACATCTGAGCATGCTCAGTTTGGATTGCAAGTTCCTTATTTTGCATCTGTGGTAAATTTGCTTATTCGAAGCCAAGACTATTCTTTGCAAACCTAGACATTGTTGTTCTTTGATGTTTTCTGATAAAGACAGAATGGTAATGCATACAGAATGTAGATTGCACTGCTGAAAATATCAAACAGCTTGCAGCTTACGTCAATTGACTCCCACCTGACTTCATGGTATTCTAATGTTACAGAGTTTCTAATCCAAAAACTAATCATAGAAATTTATTCTCTTTTATAGTGGAAGTGCTCTATATATAGTACAGGTAAAGTAAAAGCCGTGTATGTTTATGTTTAGGCAGGACGGTAAATTTTTATCAAATGTAGTTTTAACCTCAGTCCAATTGCTAGAAAGTGGTATTATTGACAACTACATTGTGAATTATTTTTAAAAAAAAATATTGTTTTGGGGCAATATTAGAGACTAAGAATATGGAGTTTTACCCATGAAAACATTAAGTCAGCAATTCTTTGTACAAATGCTGTTGGCTGTGAAGGTTTGTGGAGTGCTTTTTTTTTCAAGATGTTTTCTCACGTACACTTTACAGCTGAGAGTTCAGATGTTATACAGTGTAAGTGTGACTGTAATTTACCACACAATATACCGATAACTGTTGGAGTAATTTTCTTCTAACTTCCTGTAATGTTACATATTCAGTCAGGTGTGACCAATGGGTTACTGACAACTCAATCTGTCCTACCGTTCTTGGAGTAAATTGACAACTTCACAAGGTGTTAGAAAATGAGAAACCCATGTAAAAATCGAGCGTTGTAATAAATGGCATAATTTCCTTTCTACTGTAACGGTAGGCTAGCACTTCCGTCATCATACATACCCCTTCCAGGCACTGATTTCCATCATATCATATCTGTCATTTTTATTACATTTTGCATCTCATAAATCCAAATTTATGTTAGGTATAATATATAGGTATTAGGATATGGTAACTTTCAGGAAGAAAAAAATTACATTTTAATTTTGATATATTCGTAATTACAACACCTCATCTGTTTTGGGTTTTTTTTATGTTCGTACACTTTTTTGATATTTTTACCTTGGATAACAATTATTGTTTTGTAGTATTTTCACTTATAAAGAGTAAGCTTTGAAAAAGATAACCAAAACTTGAAGATTATGATGTAAAATTTATCACATTTGCCACAAAAATTAAACCAAAATAGATAAGATGTTGTACATACAGCTTTCATCATTACAGTACAATATAGTTACTTTGGAACGGTACGAATACGACGACATGCTAGTGATTCTTGGAACCATAAACAGTATATTCTCAACTTCCGTAATAATAATCTTTATTAATGTGCCTCCATTTATTTTCATCATATCTATACAATGTTTTCATTATATCTAAAAATGAAACCCATATTAGATTTCAATATTAATATCTGGTTAAAATATGATTTATAAATATTCATGTAACAGCTGTAAGGCAGAAAATAATGATGTGAGAATAATCATATATTCATAACTACACTCATTAATCATATAGATGGTACAATTATTATATTGAAAAATATTAATGACAAAAATATTGCATTTATGGAAGTTTATGAAATGGGTGCGTAAACTGATGAAATGAACACCTCTCTCTATTCAGATTCAACCAGAATGTTTTGATAAACGTTAGTAAAAGACCCAGGGAAATGTAAACAGTGTATAGTAAACATTACTGCGTCCTTAACGAAAACTTTAAACTTTAACTGAGCTATTAGATTAGTGTTGTATACATGACTGTGTATACATGTACATGATGTTGATACAAAGTCTGCTAAATTTTACCATGATGCATGTGGTAATTTTGTAGAAAGTTTTATGGTCATGAATATTAAAACTTTAAATCTATATACAGTTTTTCTGTGTGTATAGACTACATTTGTACATACGTTTTCCATCACACTACAATGTAAACAGTTTTCCTGTACCCGTATACATTTTCCATCACTAGTTTTCCTGTATCCGTTTACATTTCCCATAACTACACAGTTTTCCTGTACTCATATACATTTTCCATCATGACATTTTCCTGTACCCGTATACGTTTTCCATCACTACACAGTTTTCCTATACTCATATACATTTTCCATCACTACATTTTCCTGTAACCGTACACATTTTCCATGACTATAGTTTTCCTACTTTATACTCATATGCATTTTCCATGACTACAGTTTTCCTGTAGTACAGTACCCATATATATTTTCCATGACTATAGTTTTCCTGCACTCATATACATGTACCTATTCCACGACTCCTCAGTTTTCCTGTACTCATATACATTTTCCATCACTACACAGTTTTCCTGTACCCATATACATTTTCCATCACAGTAGTTTTCCTGTACTCATATACATTTTCCATAAAAATTGTTTCCTGTCCATTACTTGTAGGTAGTCTATTTTCTACTTGACAACATTTCAGTGACAGGTAACAGTGTCTAATGGATATTAGCGAATAGAGTTCAAGTACAAACTGTATTTCCTGTTGTGATGGAGATCCCCATCACCTGTCGCCATGCCATCATCAGTGTGTTTTCCAAGAGAAATAGGTTTCTGTACTTATACATTGAATAAATGGGCTCCCTGCAAACATCGACCTTTTCATCTCTTATTGATCAATTTTTTACCATATAGGTAAAATATTGAATGGCATTACGAAGTGATTGGAATTTACTAGGGGGTATTTGGTAAAATTGCGATTTATGAATTTGAGCTGTGACGGATACGTTCATGCCAGTACATATATTTCAAAGCATTTTGAATGTGTGTAGCGTCTACATCATGTACAATTTAGTGAACATGCAGGTTTGAAATGTGGTTTATTTCGTCTCAGTTTTATGCATGTAATATGTACATGTACATTTTGTATACCAGTGGAAGAGGATGAAATTAGGTCATGTAATGAGGTCACCGTTCTACCCATCAATGTAATTACTTTAACCACTTTTGTCTGTGTATAATAAAAGCTCATGGATTGGAATCAATTTCTGTCCATATGAATCGATATAAATCAATTTATAAGTCCATCTACCTTAAGAGTGTCTATGTTAGGTAGGTCTGTATGTATGTATGTAGAAATGTGAGAAAACTCACTGTTCTAGGTAAACCTTTAGCTCTCAACATAAAGCTTGCCTTCAGGCAAAATTTTGTCTCATTAAGCCACATAGCTTTTATTACAGCACTTATGGTCTGTGTTTGTGTTCCAAATTTACGTCAGGTGATTTAAGCATAGGTTTCATGGTTATGTAGTTACACCTTCAGGGTGACTTGGTTTATTGATAGACAGTTTCTCTCCACACTACATACATGGTTTGTTAATTCATACCAAATTTAATTTTGCACTTTATGGTTGTTTGAAAAAATTTTTCTGACATGCTGCTTCGCATAATTATGGTGTTTCATCTGATTCGATTTCGGTGCTTCAGTCATAAATTTATGATAAACATAACAGAACAATAAATAAATAAATAAACAATTTATTATAAAAAATAATGCCACAAAAAAAATAGTTTGGTTCTGGTAACCTGACCCAACCTTGTTTTTTACTGTCACCGGAACCTAACTTTTTTTTTGGTAATTCTAAAAAATTATCGAAATATTTTGCAATGCTGCGCAAACACTATGTCTTCTGTCTATCATATAGAAAGTGAGAAGTCTCGGTTGACCTCTGTAAATACAAAATGTACGAAGAGAACATTTGAACAGATCCTCAAAGATAAATATAAAAAATCGTACCTACCCACCCAATTTTACACAATATCACAAGCAAGTGCATTCTAACTTCTATAATTTGTATTTTTTCCAAAAATACAAGTCTAGTTCTTATATCATATATGACGCGTTATGATTACTAAGATCATCTCCACTCACGTATAGGGAAAGTCGTTATTCTAGCACAAACATCTGTGCTACCCCCGCATATCAGTAGTGTAGGGTACACGATGCATGTCAGTTGTAATCCATCACAGAAATTGACAGGCAGTTGCAATTGGTTTGAACGTAGTCAGGGGTAGCACAGATTTTTGTGCTAGAATAGCGACTTTCCCTATACATGAGTGGTGATGATCGTAGTAATCGTAACGCATCGTATAGGAACTAGAGTACAAAAATGCAATCATACAGCAAATCTTGTCCAAAATGTTACATGTATATTATTAAAAAAAAATCAACCATCGCTTGTTTGAAAATGACTTGCTTTCACTTCTTGATATACTTTATTTCATTCCGCCATTGACTTCTGATCCTATTACTTTTAAGCTTTCTTTATTGTCCACCTTATGACGTAAAAGAAACTATTCACTGTGATCTATAATGAAGTAAGAATGAGACTAAAGGGAGTAAATTTTCACCGTTCTTCCTGTCTCTTGTACTTTGATGAGTTAGTATGTCAATTTTGACGTCGGTGTATATTCTCTACACAATACAATTTGATGAGACGGTGATGTCTCTGAGTATTCCAGAATGGCTTTGGGCAGATTAACTCGGGATTACTGCATAGTTTATTGCGACATTTCACCCAAATCCAAGCAATGTGAATTAATCTAATAATGGGGCCTCATCTGGATTATTCACTGTTGTCGCAGTCTATCGTGAAGTCGTATTTAGTTTTGATGTTGCATTCTGAGGGTTGTGGTTATATGAAACTATATCGACACTGACTATGTTCGTTTTAATGATAGACAGAATACAAACGCAGCATTTGGTAGAGATACATGTAGTAATGATGTCTTCCATTTTACTGTTGTTGCAGTCTATCGCGAAGTCTTTGTATTTAGTTTTGATGTTGCATTCTGAGGGTCTTGGTTATGTGAAACTATATCAACACTATATGATTGTTTCATTATCAGACAAGAGAATACAAACACAGCATTCGGTAGAGATAGTAATGATGAGTCTTCCGTTATTCACTGTTGTCGTACATCTTTTTATTCGTTTCGGCTACAGAATAAAAACACCCATCATTAACCACTAATCTATTATTGCTACACCTGAACATTATCAATAAACCTCCAAAGTGATGATAATCATGTCAGTTCTCTAGAGATTTTCTATGGCTTCCTGTTCTCAAGGCTAAGATGTAGTCTACAGAGAGGACACAGTTCATTCTCGGCCTTGAAAGGAGGAAAAATAATTCACTGAATGTCAACAATGTAGCAAACTCTAGAATATGTGTACATGTAGATGTATAATACAAATGTGTACACGTAAACTCCAGACATTTGTGGTCAAGTTTATAGATATCCCTGGTCAGCTGAAATATTGAAAATTTGAATATTAATTTCATTGTAAAATACAATACTGTCCAATCAGAAGGAGTGATTTCTCAAAGAAAGCTTTGAAAAACTTGAAGGGAAAGAACATATTGTATAATTATGAATTATTCTAACTGTAGCAGCCTATTAGTATTAGACACATTCCAACTGTGCAAGCCTGTCATCAAGATTAAAATAAATTTCCCATCCATGTAGTAAAATTTCAGATGAAATATAAACAAAATACATGTAGCTGATTCGATGTATGTAATACGCATTTAGAATACATACATGACGTGTATGTGTATACATGTACATCTTGTAACACTACTACTATACAAAATGTAGATTCACTGAGACAGATGGACAGACATTTTGTTTATAGATACAGTGTACAATGTATGTAGATAGGCAAACAGACAAATAGGCAGACTGAGAGACGTGTGGATGGGTGGGTGGGTAAGTAGGTAGGTAGGTGGGTGGGTGGGTAGGTAGGAAGGTAGGTAGGTAGGTAGGTAGGTATAGATGGATGGATGGCTGGCTTGATGGATAGGTAGGTAGGTGGGTGGGTGGGTTGGTAGGTAGGTACATGTAGGTAGGTAGGTAGGTAGGGTGGATGGATAGATGGATGGATGGATGGCGAGAGACAGACAGACAAACAGACAGACACACAGTTAGTGCTATATAGGTTGGTAGGTACATTGGTAGATTAATAGATAAAAAAAATCCTGCCTTCAAAATATATCAAATTAAGAGTGACAGGAGTGTATTCACTTTAATAGTGTATGGTTCATTCAAGATGCAGCTAAATCAAGTGAAGATTGATGAGTTCCTTCCATGACGTCTTGATTAATTCTAGTCAGATAGTACCTAAGTGAATGGTAACTTTATCAAACTGTCAACACAGCTGCCACCAAACTACACACTGTTTACTTAATAAATTGCCATAAAATGTTGCTGTGTTACCAGTTATATAAGAAATGATCAACGGAACATGACAAGAAATGAATGCAGACGTGTTGTAAGGTAATTTAGGTATCTACCCATCATACGAAATGTATTAATTTATAAGATTTCATGTATTGGATAACACTTGTCAGGTTAAAGGGAAACTGACCACTAATTGAGGACGAAATTATGTTTATTTTATCTGACACAAAGTGATCCTTTTAGGCTGTCTGTCAACATTTATGTTTCTTTTAAATAAACGTTAGAATTTTTGTGTATAGTGATGTGTCAGTATAATTGGAATATGAGATGAAATTTTTTTATCCTAAACCTCCGTATGTATGAGTCATAATGGATTATTGGAAAGTCAGCCATTTTGATCATGTGTAAATCAAATTCTTGCTGACAGACAACATGTACGTGTCTATAAATTGTCCTTTCAATTGATGATATGATATATGTAGTGTATCAAAGTATAGATTATTCTGTACTGTCGTATGAAAGTTGGCAGTTGAATGGGAATTTGATACAGGTGTAAATCAAAGTCTCGCCATAGACCCAACGCGAAGGGTGTAGAGTCTGTGGTCTCACTGACAGACTACGGATCGTACAACTACTACTAGTACTAGTACTAGTAGTACTACTGGTGCTACAAGGTACAGAATGTACATGGTATGGAATCTATGCAAGTTTTACGTCTTCTTTAATAGCTGAGTCAATTTACATGTACTGTCTGATAAAGTACTGTATTACATTGTAAAACATCCAGTTCGTGTATGTCACGTACATGTACATATATATGTAATAATCCCCATTCTTTAATGATACTGCGGTACATTTGTAGTTTCATCAGTGTAGTAATACTGACATATTCACATATTACGTGTAGTTCATTTTACCGTGCCATACATGTAGACAGTTCTTTTTACTTTAATGTTGCCGATAAGTTTTCTATAAATGCATGGATTTACAATTTAATATCTAATGGGATTCCTGGTAAAAGCTAGTGGGACTGCACTGGACTTTTACATATTTACACCGCTTATCGAAAACACTGATGGAAGTTCTTGGGAATAGATTTTCTGTGACAGCTGTTTTACCCAATCGTATAGAATTGTACTTGTAGTGTAGTAGAGATGGCAAGTCCATCTGTACTTTATTGACTTGTAAGGACTCTTTACTATCAGACTGTCTCCAGATGTGTTATTTATAAACCATATGTAGTCTTAATGGAGTTGCTACAACTACTACACCTGTCATATACCATCTTACTTGTATTCTTCAGTGATGGTAAAGCTGTCTCCTTCTTTCCATTTCTTCTGTCTAGTGTATCTGTAATGTCTGTCTATATTTGTCAAACTGTACGTGCAAGAACAAACACTACACTGCCTAACACTAACATCTAGTAAACCATGCATGAGCCAAAAATATAGAATTTATACCCTGGTTATTCTACATCACGACAACGCACATCTACATGTACATGTATGTCACGACAATGCATGTACATACATACATACATACTTACATACATACATACTCACACGCACACACACACACACACATACGCACGCACGCACATACATACATGCATGCATGCATACATACGGGTACATACATACATGGATGTAAAGATACCTTCCATCTCCTTTTGACAGAGGTACATGTAATAAAGATGATAAATATATGGCACTAATTCTTGTGATATTTGTAATTTGCTAATGTAAGTCTACTATGACAAAGTTCAAACGACATATGAAGGCTTGCTAGCTTACATCGTCATGAGAATAAATCATGACTGAAATAATGCGCTGACACACTTCTAAGTGCTCATTAAGATGCAAAATTATTCTGTTATAAATCGTAATTTGTTGGAGACGACGTGATGTATGATTATGTAGCCATTATTCTTCTCCACTTTCCCTTATTACCTTTCAAGGTCCTTCGACTGAATATCATCAAATGAAGTCCAAGTAATTGTAAAAACAAACTCATGAAATGAATAAATATTACCTGCCAGTTTGTCAAACTGTCATTTACACTGATTTGATTCTTGTAGTCGTGGTTGTTTTTGTGAGTATAACACTTTGACTTTAACAAGGTGCAAACAGGAATGCAAGTTTGAGCTCTTCCAACTCCATTCAATATAGATTCTATGATAGATTCTATGCCACATTGGTATGGTATAGGTCTAAATGTGGATGCATATAGAATTGTTGCCTTTCATTGCCCGTAATACACTGTTACAGTCCTGAGTAAAACTAAAGTACGTACACTACCCACAGAAAGTATTGTCGCACCCTGTCGATGCCATGATGTACATGTATGGTAGACTACATGTATGCCACAATACTGATCTAAATCTCGAATGCAGAGAATCACCCTCTTTCATTGCAGTGTTACTGTCCAATCAGCTTTAAGCTGAAGTACATGTAACTTGTAAATGTAAGGCAAAAACTAAAATGTACAATGTCATGTATAAAACTGTACACCGTGAGGTTTAAATCTTCAATGCATAGAATTGTTGTTCAAACCTCTTACAGTCATCAGCTGAAGTACATGTATTAGCTAGACTCTATAGATTTAGATAGAAGTTTAAATGATCGTGCAATGTATAGGATAGCTGTCTTTCATTGCCTTAAGTTACAGTCTTCTCAGCCAAATCTGAAGTGAGGCAGACTGTAATTCCCACTGGTCAGTCATTTCCATAAGTGCAATTACATTTTCTATTGCACATTGGGTTCACTACAGACGATGGGAAAAATCAAGAGTCAAGGAGAAATTACAGTGGCAAATAAATTGAAGTGAAAATCAGGTGAAATTGAATGTTATGTTGTTCCCCAGGAGATGTCTTGTCAATGTCACTTGTGATCTTTCAAGATAAGTCTGTTGTATCTTCAGACTGTCTAGCGTCTTCAGGATGAGACCACATTTGGATATTAGTACTGCAGCAAATGTCAAGACACCGTGCCTGTCAGTTTGAGTTTTACTTATTTGGATAGGTAGAGACTGTGAGAGGAGAGTTTGTGATAAGATGATAGTTGTAGGCGTTATGGTAAACTTTTAGAATGGTGGACTAGTACATATACATTTATTCTTGGTGAAATAAACTTATTATTATTATTATTATTATTATTATTATTATTATTATTATTATTATTATTATTATTATTATTATTATAGTTTATTCTCTAATGAATGACAACATATTTTGATGTGTGTCAGAATATCGAAATTAAAAAATGTCATTTTTTGTGAGTCAACTCATACATGTAGTCAGGGATAAGGGAACACATAATTTTGGTGTGTCGCAAGGAATTGCCGTACATCACAAGAGCTCACTGTGTCATAAGAGATCACTGTATGATGTCGCAAGATATCGTTGTGTGTCATATTGCTGTGCATCACAAGAAATCACATTGCGTCATAACAAATCACTGTGCATCACAAGAAATTGTTGTGCGTCAGTAGCACATCACACAGGCATGTAACATATACAATGTCTAATTATTGATACATCACACATGTTTGTCATGTTCTAGATTGTAATGTGTTATGTTTGTGACATTTGTACTACACACATACACATGTACGCACACACACACACACACACACACACACACATGCACACACATACACACACATACAAACAAACAAACATGCACACACGCACGCACGCACCACTACCATCACCACATCATACACTTAGTTATTTATAAATATACATGCAGTTTTGACATGACTATACACACTGCCAGTAACATTTGTCAGGTTCATAATAATATGTATATTTATGTACCATACATGTACTGATGGTGACATAATCCAACATATAACCATAGGCTAATATCTTTAAGTGTAGAAAAATTCAAACGACACCAATTTCATGAGGAATTTTGCTTTTTTCCCCGTAAAATTGCATATTTATTCACTCAATTTAACATGCCTGTAGTCATTTTAAATGGTGCATTACACATTCCTATATCCTTGTATTTTGATGGGGATTATTTTCAGTTGATTCTTGTTTATAAATTACGTGATTAAGGAACAGCACAGGCCTAGTATAGCCATTGTGTGGGTTCTAACTTTCTATATGAGATTTCATTAATTTGGTCCCTAGGAATTCTGTCTCCACTGGCTTTTACGTTATTTAACAAACATGTACATGTACATGGTTGTAGGTACTCAAACACAAATAAGTCGTGACCCTTCTCATTTTCAAGTAAGATGTTGGCATGTTGGTGAAGGAGAGATTGTACAAATACAAGAACAGAAACTGGACTTTCTCTTTCAGCTAGCTAATAAACTAAAACTATTGTTGATAACATACATGTATTGATAAACATTTTGTAAGCTATTGAATTGACCTTAATTTAATTATACATTGAACACATATTGCCTGACCATGAGGGCTATAGCACCCGTTTATTATACCCGAGGGACTAGCATGTGATTCTGGTAACTCACAGTCACGAGGGGGTAATGAACGGGTGCTATAGCCCGAATATAGGCCAGGCAATATGTGTTTTATAATATACCTCATGCTGTGAACTCGCGGTGGCAGACGACATCCTCAGAAGCTGCCATTTTGACCTGCTGTGAACTCGTGGTGTTCACGTGACCATGTAAAAGTTGATGGAACTATTTCCCTAGGGAAATAGTCATTCTATCTTCCTATCATGTGACTGATTCTAGCGAATCATGACACAGCAAATCACTAGGTATATTATAAACATGTATATGTACTCACAGTAGGGTGGCATTTCTGATAAACTTCCATGATCTTGCAGTGTACATTTTTGAAACTTCTAGTATACAACTTCTGGGGTGGTTATATCCACACAACAGAGGCACAGCTACAATGTATCACCCACTTGTGTAATCTACCACATTGAACAACAGTTTTAGTGTGTCTCAGTATTAAAACTGAAGGCTGAGATTTCAACTCTATTATTGCAGTCACTCTTTCAAAGAGATATTGGAAAGTTGTACAAATAGTTACACAGTCATTTGTACTAATAAACAGAGAGAGTAAAAAAACGAGAGCTAATACTACATCTTTTTCAATTACAATTAGTTACAATGATGAGAGAACTGTCCTTTGCAAAGTTTGATTGGTATTTGCAGTGGCATTGTTAAAATAAATTACCTCTTTCATCAACTGACTTTATTGAATGCTTGTCTTGTCCGAAAATAATAAAGATGTTCCAGTGATTGATTCGTAGGGAATGAAAAAGACCTTTTAAAGATCGATTTTCTTGAAAGCATACCTTTTATGTACCGCAATAAATGTCATCCTGAAGTTCAGAGGTGACTCGTAATGGTTTAAGTTGTATGTTGAGGTACAAATGTAGTACATACAAAATAACGTTTTTAAGTTTTACAAATCTACATATACATGTATGTTGAGGCAGGTATATACCCAGGGTTCATACAATCCTTGAAACTTTTGGAGAATCCTGGGGTTTCAGAGAACTCCGGGAAAGTCCTGAAAAATGTGACTGATTTCTGGAAACTTTCTGACTGAATGGTCGACATTACTATTGAATGATATCCATTAGATACATGTAGGTGAGAAATATGGTATGAAAGCAGAAACTGATGCACGTTATCACAAACCAGAGCTGGTATTTCCTCTGCGACATCTGAAATAACGCACCTCTTGGCGGTACGTCTTGGACGGTGCTGTAAAAAAGGCTGTGGTTTACTATGTGCCCTCTATTGATAGTCAAATTTTGTGATGATAAAAACTGGCACTTGTTGTGAGTCGCTACATAATAAGAGAAAGGGGAACACCACGTTTTGGTGCGTCACTAGAAATTGTGTGCGTCAGTGGTGCGTCAAATCGGCTTAGAGGGCACACTGATATTTAAGATAGAAATAAATCATGAAAATGTGTTGTCTACAAATGCCATCTACTATTTCAGTAATTCAATCAACAGTTAAGATTTTTATTTTATACACATACATTTCATTTTGAGAGTACTACAACACACACACACACACACACACACAATAAAACAAATTGAGTGTCTGTGGTGTACATGTACTTCTAGAATACCTGACACATTTCAACTGCCAGTTCCTAGTTCAATCAACAGTTTTGTGATTTTAGACAAGTAGAACTATTTTTCAAGATACAAAATTTACATTTGTGGGTATAAACATGACAAGAAGATCCGAGTTTGAGTATATGGTGTGTATATTACAATGTGTTGATGAAACACCTTTTGAAAGTCAGTTCCTATTCAGTCAATTAATTGGCACTTTTAGACAAGTCATAATTTTTCAGTGTGTAAAATTTACATTTGCAAGCCTGAGTTGAGTGCAAATAACTGTGAAATCATTGCAATTCACAATTTCTCTTTCAATCTTGTATGGCTTTAAAAGTCACAATTTTTTTCAAGAGAAACATTGCAATTGACAATTTCTTTTTTCCTTCTATGGTTCTGTGAGTCACCATTTTGTTCAACAGTACAAAAACTAAAACAAATATAAAGTAATAATAAAACCAAGTTTATATCAGTAGTATACAGTAGTAGAATCAATATACCTGATTCTATTTCAATCAGAGGTTAATCCCGTTTTAGCATCGTAGACTAACTTCAAATTTTCTTTTCTTTTTTTTCTTCATGTATGGATTGAAATGAATTCTAGGAAATCACCTAAGGTAAGTGTAGTTGTGATATTAGCCGGTATTCAGCTGTTGTTAAAGTGGCCGTATGGATATGAGGATTGGGTACTTATTTTGATCTTTAATTTATAAAACAAATTCATCATGACTTCTTACTTGAAAAATCAATGTGAAACAACATAGACCAAGTCTGTGAATGTAAATGTAACTCAATACATTGCAAAAAGCTAAAAAATGTGCTGAAAAGTTGGTTATTGAGTAACATTCACAGACTTGGTATATGTTGTTTCACATTGATTTTTTAAGTAGGAAGCCATGATAAAGTTGTTTTATCAATTAAAAATCCAAAATAAATACCCAATCCTCATCAATATGGCTACTTTAACGTCAGCTGATTTCAAGTAAGCAGAGGACAAGACGCTACTTAACTAGTCCTGTGTTCATTTCTAGTATTCAATAATTGATGACAAGTTAATGTGCTTCAAAAATAATGTGTGACTGCACAGCTGGATTCTATTAGTACTCAAATACAGGGATTTGAATAAATTAATTGAATATTATTGTCATTACATCATGATTTGTGATTGCCAGGACAGGGCATTTGAACCTTTGAACTTAAGAATAAATAGTACGACAATTATGTGCAATATCAATCAATCAACATGTGAGATAATTACATTTAATGTTATAACTTGATGATAAGGTGCCATTAGTGTGGAAGTTTGAACACTGCTGAATAGAGAGAGGGAAAAGAGATGTTTTAAATGTGAAATATACTTACAAGTACAAGTTTGTCATTTCTTGAATAATGTACACACACACATGGATGTGCACACGCATACATACTCAACTTGCACACACACACACACACATGCACACAGATACATGCATGCACACACACATATGCACACACATATATACACACACAAACCAGTCTGTTTTGACTTTTGATTCACCCACTCACTAGTTTTGCAGCTTCAATGATTTATGAAATGAAAAAAGTGATAATCATTTCGCCATCATTTTTTCATGGATGATAGCACTATAATACAAAAATATGACAACACTCATTATTTATAAAATGATATATAATATACGTTTCCATGGTTACATGTACATTTATCTACAGCCTGGGTTATTTGTTTGTTTTGTTCACACATATTCACTTTTACAAATTCACATTAACACACAGAATGTTAATATTATAATAATCCATATAATTAAACTGTCCTTATTTCATATTTCTTTTCACTGATGATTCTGTTCTTTTTTTACACTTCCAGACATTTGCATTTGACAATTGTCTTTGGTCATGTGATGAATCCAAACGGAAAAATTACGCAGGTATGGTTTTTTAATTTGTCTTTATTTCACAGCACTGTACATTTGTTAAATTGTATATTTAAATTCTGACGTACGCGTATAGATTTTAAACGTTGAACCAGACTCAACAAGTTGAAATGTAGAAACTCAAAAGTTAAACTACTGTAAATTGTAGGAGATCTCTTCATTTCTCGTAATTTACAGATGAAATCTACAATGTGATGTCATCATAGGTTGTAAATTTATTATTAATTCTTGTATATTTCAGGTCAAGAAGAAGTTTTTAAATGTATAGGAACAGATATTTTAGAGAATGCCTTCGAAGGCTACAATGCATGTATATTTGCTTACGGCCAGACTGGTAAGTTGATAAATGATAAGTGTGTTGGATTTTGTTGAGTGACTGGTAAGTTGATAAAATATGTTGGCTTCTGTTTAGTGACTGGTAAGTTGATAAAATATGTTGGTTTCTGTTTAGTGACTGTTAAGTTGATAAAACATGTTGGCTTCTGTTTAGTGACTGTTAAGTTGGTAAATATGTTGGCTTCTGTTCAGTGCTAATATTTATTCAAACAAATGAATTTCCTGAGGAGTTACTGAAGGTTTCAAAGCTCAGGTGAAGTAAATGATAAAAATAAAAATTGAAGTATACTGAAAATTTGTATTATAGATAAAAAGAATAGTAAAAAATCTGTTACATAATTGAAACATGCTATATAATGATTTAAATTAGTTATACCCCATGCATAGATGTTGCTGTTTCTCATTTCTGAAAATATAACACGGTATTTATGTACTGTGTGACATTAATTATATTATTAATTGATACCAATTGATTGACACAGAAGTAGCCACTTACCTACATTCAATAATAAGACTAGGTTGCCTATTAAAAGACAGAATTGTTTGTTGTGGGTTAAAATGATAAAAAGAAGGTTTTGTTTATGAGTCAACATATAGTAAGAGATAGGGTAACACCAAATGTTGGTGGGTCACAAAAAAGTGATGTGTGTAGTATATTGTATATAGTACATCAAATTGGCTTGGAGAACACACTGGTCCCCATATACTTAAAGAGATTGAACTTGAAGTGTGAGAATTCTGACTTTGTGTTTGTTACCTGTAGGTTCTGACAAATCAGTTTTATTTACCACACATTAAAATCAGGAAAATGATATATTTTTACTGGGTAAACAATCATGATAAGGATGTGGATCAAAGTGTACGAATTCTAACTATGTGTCTGTTTGTTATGTATATTGGTTCTGGCAAGTCATATACAATGATGGGTATTCTAACACTGTGTTTGTTACCTGTACAGGTTCTGGCAAGTCATATACAATGATGGGTACACACAAAACGAAAGAGAAAGGTCTTATACCCAGACTTTGTGATTGTTTATTTGATTACATTGCCAAAAATGAAGATATAACACTCCAATTTAAAGTAGAAGTCTCCTATATGGAAATTTACAATGAAAAAGTCAGGGATCTTCTCGATCCTAAAGGGTAAGTTTTCTTGTGATTGTAAGTTTCAGTGAAGAGGTGAAGTCTAAAATAGTAACACTACATGTAATATAGAATGAAGGAGGTTAAGGCTCTGAAATAAAGGGAGGAAAACTGTGTGTGTGTGTGTGTGTGTGTGTGTGTGTGTGTGTGTGTGTGTGTGTGTGTGTGTGTGTGTGTGTGTGTGTGTGTGTGTGAGTGTCTGTCTGTCTGTCTGTCTGTCTGTCTGTCTGTCTGTCTCTGTCTGTCTGTCTGTCTGACTGTCTGTGTCCATCAGTCTGTCTGTTTCCATCAGTCTCTGCTTGTCTGTCTGAGTCTGTGTCCTGTTGTTTGTGTTTGTGTATGCATTATGTCTGTCTGTATGCATTATGCATGCATGCATGCATGTGTGTGTGTGTGTGTGTGTGTGTGTGTTGTGTGTATGTGTGTGTGTGTTGTGTGTGTTGTGTGTGTGTGTGTTGTGTGTATGTGTGCATGTGCGTGTGCGTGTGTGTGTGTATGTGTGTGTGCGTGTGTGTGCGCGCGTGCGTGTACATGTGTATGTGTGTTTGTGTGTGTGTGTGTGTGTTTGGGTGAGATGCAAATGTAGTGTACATACTTTGTAGAGAGAATCAAATAGCACCAAATTTTAGAGGTCTATTTTAGAAAAGAATTGAAATATAGGTATTAAAAAACAGTTGTCTGGCAGAACTGCAATAAAATAAGGTCAAGCAACAAGAGGTAGGTTCATTATGGCTCTATAGATAAAGATAACACTAATGCAAAAACCTGGAATTGAAATACTGGAATTTTTGTCCAAAATAGATAATAGTGCATTGGATATATTTAAAGTATCTCCTTAAAATCTCACTTCTTCCAAACTCATTTTGATTTGTAAAACTAGATAATGTCAACTGTATTCACAATCATAATTATAGCTTATGACCAAAACTTCAGTATCTATATCCTGATGATGGATGTCATTACTTTGCGATTTTATCGTGAATTCGAGTCATTTTTCAAAATCCGCCATGAACTATAAGGAGGTTATAAATTCATTTCTACAAACAAACTTTCCTTACAGAGGGAAAACTAATTTGAAAGTCCGTGAACACAAAATATATGGTCCCTACGTAGATGGTCTGTCATCATTAGCTGTGTCATCATTTGAGGTAAGAAACAACACACATGTTTGTTATTTGTTAGGCCATAGTAGTAGATATTTGGTGAAATCAACATTTTATATTGTTGTGTTACTTCTTGTTGTGACTTTCGTAATGTGTAAGTGTAGTGTATGGCTTATTTGTACTGTACAGCAAATTCATGATAAGGGAAATTTTGTAGCTAGCATCGTTACTCTTGTTATAGAAGTATCCATCGGTACACCATACTAGTGTTACAGTACTTGCACTGGTTGCCATGACATCATTCGGTAGAGTTTACATAAGATTCCTGGATACAAATGCTAGTTCCCAATATGCAATTAGGATAATGAAAAGATGTTTATCCCTAGATACAGTCTGTTCTCTGCTGACTGATTATACTCATACAGACGGCTTAGGAAGTCAAACTTTCACTAGTTTTAGTATTATTGTTGCCATGCCTAGCTGGGAACAGTATTACTCTAGACATTTCCTTATCTCTTAAATATAAATATTTTAATACAATTTTTAAAAACAAACCATGCCCAAATATGTCAACTCTCACAACCAACTAAAAGTTATTACTAAGGTACAGATAATGTGATCTATGATCTGATACCTTTGAGATTTGAATCAAAGACATGCACCCCATTCTGTAATTTCACAGAGTTTTGTGAACTTATTCCAGTCTGTAGCAAATTATGTGAAACATAGATCAATTTGTAGAGCTCATACCTCTGTCAACATTGAATAGTTCTCCTCCTAACATAAATAAGCCAGTTATACTATCCAAAAACCAAAGAAGGGCTCCCTCTAGTGTTAGAGACTGATGGCTGATTTTAGTATTAAATGTGATGGCTTCACTAAAACTCAGATCTGTAATTTAGTCTACAATGTACACCAAGTACATGATCCTTGTCCATCGACAATCTACCACAAAGTTTTGGTGAGATCCATTCATAATTTTCTACAGCCGTCATGCGAGCAAACAAACAGACAAACAGTCGTGAAAAATAACCTCTGTTCAATGACTGTTTGTTTGTTTGTTTGTTTGTCTGTTTGTTTGCACAATTCATATTACCATATGATCAGCCCTGACTCAATGAACTCTGATATGCTTCATTAGCAATGATGTGTTGTGTTTGTTGACTGTTAACAGGACATAGAATCACTGATGACGGAGGGAAACAAGTCAAGAACTGTGGCTGCCACCAATATGAACTCAGAAAGTAGTCGATCACATGCTGTCTTCAATGTGACATTAACTCAGACATTGACAGACATTGAATCTGATGTAAGTATAATGTTTGAAGAGGAGAAACTGATACAAATATAATGGTGTGTGTGTGTGTGTGTGTGTATGTGTATGTATGTGTGTGTGTGTATGTATGTATGTATGTATGTATGTATGTATGTATGTATGTATGTATGTATGTATGTATGTATGTATGTATGTATGTATGTATGTATGTATGTATGTATGTATGTATGTATGTATGTATGTACGTATGTATGTATGTATGTATGTATGTATGTACTGTATGTATAAATGTTTATTCTTTTATCCATCATATGGAAATACTGATTTACAGACATGGGATTTACTATTTGGACATGCACCCTACAAATGCCAACTTTAAAAGAGCTAGGGAACAATAAACAACCAACACGTATACTTTCTCAGTGGACAAGTAATTTCTTAGATATGTAGGAACATATACCTGTGGTGAAGTGGGACGTATTTATTGATTTGGTGTATTCCTGTCCCGCTTTACCAAATCTTTACCTGTTGTACTCAAAGAGGAATGGCACTGTTTATTTGTTTGTTGTATCAGTATTTGTCTGGCTGTTTGTTATTTGTTTACAACAAAATCAGTTATCCTGGTCATCACGTGAATCAAATCTGGCCCTACAAAAAAAATTACAATGTGGACAATAATTTAGCATGCTAGTATTGAGGGTAGGCAGTAACTATAATAGAAGGAGAAATAAGGACATTGTTGTTTACCAAATAAACAAATGTATACACAGGTAGTATGAGAAATGTGATGCATATTATAGCATTTTCTCAGTTTTATAAAAAAAAAAAAGTGTTGGAAATACCACACACACCTCAATTCTCATTTTGAAAGATGTGGAGGAAACTTTGTAGTTTATATTTTTATTACCACAGATGATATGAAATAATTTTGTTCAAGTGTTAACAAAATGTTGTTTCAAGAAGTACTGTACAAAGATCTTCATGTATTTATATATACTATATAAGTACATAAAGATCTTTGAAGTATACACATGGATTGTATACTTAGGCTAAAATGAGTAGGGCATTCAGCGATGGTCTCTCAAACTAAAATCCAGTGAAATAAGTAATAATTTTTTAAACTTTTGCCATGTGATAGACAGTAGTACAATATTGAACTTTTCACCAATTTTTTCCCAAGAAAGAGAACATTTCAAATTGTTTAATCGGTGGATCTCGTGTGAAAAATTAGCTTAGATACACCCCAAAAAATGCTTCCTTTGCTTTGGAATCATTTCGTGTACTTAGATAGTATCGGTTATTGTGAATTCTGATCAGTGGTAATAGAAAGGTATTATGATATGGATGATAGCAAGTTGACTATTGATGATATTTCTCTAACTTGATCTTCTCTCTCCTTCATGGTAAATTATCTGTTTCTCTGTCCTATCACCTTTATACAGGCCATTGATGAAAACTTAAAGATGGTAAGCCAGTGTTTGCACAATGTCTTCATGTGTAACCGTGTCTGTGTGCCTTGCCCTTATCTGTCTAGCCTTCTCTGCAGCAGCTGCTGCTCTGCTACTTGTATGCCAACCCTCCCATTTCAACCTGCCCAACCCTATACTAGAGTAGACAAACCCCAACAGACAATAGGAGTATACCATTGTTCAGGAATGATAGGGATGCTTTTTTGCTAACCTTCCCATGTTCACCTGCCCAAACCTATATTAGAGTAGTCAAACCCAACAGACAATAGGAATATACCACTATTCAGGAACAGTAGGGATGAGTCACTTATAGAAGGAAATGAATGGTTAGTGATGGAAAACTGGGAATTGTCATTTGCTATCGCATTGTACTCAAAATAAAAAATAAAACACTTGCAGCAATAAATTGCGACAGCTGAGTAGGAAATCAAACATTGGCATCTTTGAATAAAGCAAAATCTTGGCGTTTAACAATAGATCTATTGAAGTGTATGCTAAAACGTGCTCCAAAGTAGATGAAAATGGCAAACTTTATTTGCATTGCTGAAAAAAAGACAGAAAAGATATTGAATCATGCATTGCAAAGTAGTTCAAAATCACAAATCGTACAAAAATCACCACATGCACAGAAGCGCAATAAATCATATTTTCATAGCATGGAAGTGTCTTTCATTCAGCAAATAACGTAAGTGGCATTATTTTGTTCGTCTCTTTCATAAAACATATTTTATGCTCCAGTAGGCTAAAAGGCAATGCGCTTGATAAAATTGGAGACAGGTTGTTATGGTTACCAATCCAAAGTGGCTATATTTCACTGTCAAATTTGGTAGTCTTGTTTATGTATGTGAACAATATGACTTCATATACAAATAGTTAGCCCTCTACTAACATGAAAGTTGAGAAAATGATTTTAAACCCAGGTTCCCTGAAGATCGGAGTAAGATGTTCCCCCATAACCTTTTGGTCATTGTAGGTAGATGATTGTTGAATCAAAATTTGATCCCCACCCCACCCCACCCACACCCCACTCACACCCCACCCCACCCCACCCCATGGCCGACCCACACCCTGTAACTGTCAAGTGACAAGCTTGATATTTTCAAAGGGTAAACATCACTGAACATATCATCATTTTTGTTCTTTGACTTACAGGTGTCTGGAGAGAAAGTTAGTAAGTTGAGTTTGGTGGATCTTGCTGGCAGTGAACGTGCCCAAAAAAGTGGTGCCACTGGTGAAAGGTTGAAAGAAGGAAGCAATATCAATAAGTAAGTGATGTAGAATAAACCTGTTGTCAGAATATTTTGGTGCTTTTTAGGATTTTATAAAATAAGCAGACAAAGAAATCAAGATGACTGACTGACCTGTATGCCAAGAAATATACAAGTTTGCCTATATATTATATAATACCCTCAAATTTCACAAGATTGTGTACACATACCCTCAAATTTCACAAGATTGTATTGTATACACATATCGTCAAATTTCACAAGATTGTGGTCACATACCCTCATAATTTCACAAGCCCCCCCCCCCCAAAAAAAAAAATAAATATTGCTAAATACCAAAAATTGATACACCTACATTTCCATACACATTCCCTATACAATTGAATTGAAAAGTTCACATTTCCCAAAAAGCCATAGAAAAACTTTAATATATTCTCAGCAAACATAAAACGTGGTGTTGACACTTTTGCTGATTTGTAATCTACTAGTTAACATTACTTTACATAGATTTAGATATCAGAAATAAAAAAATATCAAATGTTAACTCCACTCTAATCATTTCTGAGTCCTGTATTAATTTTAAGTGATGACATTAATTTAACTTTCTAATAGGTTGTCTGAAGAATTAAAATAGAAATGATCTGATGGTTTAAATATGTAGACTTACTTACTCAGCTCAGTTTGATGACTGGAGATATAAATAATACTTAAAAGGGCGTTGCGATTAAATTTTAGTTATATGTGAAAAAGAAAGTGTTAATTGAGATATGGGAGAAAATGTATTTATATTTCCCTTCTCAAGTTACATGTCAGTTTAACATAAGTTGAACGAACTTCTCCTTTCAACATTTAATTTTCACCGACATATTTCTTGTACAGTATTAGTGCTCAAGGACATCAGAAATCAATTTCTTCTGCTAGTCACATTTGCAAATTAGAAAAAAAGTGGCGTAATGCTAACCACATTTGTAGGAGCTGGCCCCTTGTATACATAGCTGAATGTCATTGAGATGGCTGTATGTCATAACAGAGATACTTGCCATTGAAAAAAAAAAACATATGACATTTTTTCAAAAGGATTGCCGAATTTGTAATCTTTGCATTTATCATATGAAAATTATGTTACCAAAATTTTAGATGATTTACATACTTATAATTCCATGAGATTGAATTCAAGGAAAAATATACATCTACATGATTTTTTCCGTCGTAATAAAGATCATGTTACATTTTTGACAAGGATCCTAGTATGTCACACACTATGAAGTGATAAACTATGAAAACAGCATGTGACAGCTAATCTTTCTCTTGTCTCAGACAGATCAATGCTGCCTGTAGGTGTCAAATATCATTATATTGATGTTTGCTGCCCTCTGGAGACCTAACATCATTCTTGTTGTTCTTGACAAAATAGTAGATGACCTGTCAATCAAAGGTCATGGAGGTCACATGTTTTAGAAATTCCAAGATGGCTGCAATGTTCAGAACCCTGAAATTTTGTTCCAGTCCTCTCAAACTAATATCCAATATATTTTCCTTTCCCCAAGTTTTGTATAAAATATCTTCCCTCCCAAGCATTTTAGTGAATAATCATTTGTGGCTGTAAAAACTGGCGAAAGTTTTAATATTAATATTATGGAACAGAGTGACGCATGAGTTAATTTCAAAATCATTTGAAGAATATTAATGCAATTCATGTTCAATTTATGAATTATGAATTATTAATTTTTTCATTAACTCATTATTTTATGATTGTATTTATCAGTATTATATGCATTAATAATTTTATTATACAACTAATGTATCAACAGGAACACCAACAACATCAAATTTAGTGTTAAAGACAGAAGCAACTTGTCATCGCTATGAAAAAAGTGTTATTAGTATACATTGTGTAAAATTGTGATTACTAAAAAAACAAATTTGATGGTTTAAAAGATTAAGATGATTGTACTTTAAAAATATATAAATGTACAAATCTGTCTGTCTGTTTGCTGGCTTAGCATCATAGTGGCAATGACGTGGTCTTACATTTTAATGTATATGCCCCTTCATCCATGTTCATGGTGTTACTTTGACTGTAAGATTTAGATGTTATTCCCCAGTATTTTTCTGGAAATACGAGTGTCCTTATAGGGGCCCTTATCACTACAAGTTGTTAGAGTAATGACAACCCTTAGGTCACAATTTTCTTTCGTGGCTGAATGAAAAAATATTGTTGGGGAATAATATAATTATACCATTGCCAAAAATGTGTAAAAAGTTTGTTATTGTACATACAATAACACAGATTTTACACATTTATTAATTTTTTGTAGTTTATTGAGATACAGTACAAGGGCTTGGCGTATGTTCTTTCAAGTTGATTTTTCAAATAGGATACCATGATAAAGTTGTTTTATAGATTAAAAATCTAAAATAAATACCCAATCCTCATCAATATGGCCACTTTAAACATTCACTCTCATCTACATTTACATTATTTACCAACCTGAGAAATGTACGGATAAACATTAGCTTTCATTTCTAGATTAGCAGACAATTTCTCATCTGTCTTTTCTATTTGCAGGTCTTTGACAACCCTAGGCCTTGTGATATCTGCCTTAGCTGACCAATCAGGCAAACATAAAAATAAATTCGTTCCATACAGAGACTCTGTTCTAACATGGTTGTTAAAGGTAATTGTAACACAGTTGTTCATTGGCTGTTGAACAGAGTTAATATATGCATTATTGTCCCAGTTTGGTTTCCATGGAGATGATAAATATATTCAGTTATCGTATCTGATTGGTATGGAAAGTTACTGATAGAAATCTCAATATTAAAAATTATATACATGATTGAATTTTTTTTATAATCTTAATTTTCATTAGAAAATACAGCACTTTTGTCAAATATTTTCCATGAAAAAAGTGCTGTGATGTATGAACTACTAGTATGAAGTTCAAGCCATGTGTACTTAGTTACTGTAGATTATCAAATAATTTGACTTTCTTCCGTAAACTAGCATTGTGATAGTACAAACAATTGCATATATAATTGAATTCAGATTCAGATTCATATTCAGATTCATATTCAGATTCTTATATTGTCTTGAAAATCTTAGATCTGAATAGAACTGTATAGAATTCTATCTATGAATACATTCACATATTATAGTCATCTGAACATAATCATTTCCCATACACAAGCCTCTTCCGTTCACTTTTCAGCCATATTTGTACGTATCTATAATCTGTTGGTAAGTCTGTACCCCAGGGGTTGAACAGAAATTGTTAAAAGTAAACCCCGTGCTCAGTGATATTAAATCACTCCTATTATGGACATTAATATTCAATATTTGTTATTACTGACCCATTATTTATTTTTAGGAATGTCTCGGAGGTAATAGTAAAACTGTAATGTGTGCAACGATAAGCCCAGCAGCTGATAATTTTGAAGAAACATTATCAACTCTAAGATATGCAGACCGTGCAAAAAGAATTGTTAATCATGCTGTTATTAATGAAGACCCCAATGCCAGGGTAAGGGTAGTTAAAATGATACTGACGTATGTATGTATGTATGTGTGTGTGTGTGTGTGTGTGTGTGTGTGTGTGTGTGTGTGTGTGTGTGTGTGTGTGTGTGTGTGTGTGTGTGTGTGTATGTATGTATGTATGCATTTATTTATTTATTCGTGTGTGTATGTATGTGTGTGTGTATGTATGTATGTATGTATTTATTTTTTTATTTTTTTATTTATTTATTCGTGTTTATGTGTGTGTGTGTGTGTGTGTGTGTGTGTGTGTGTGTGTGTGTGTGTGTGATACATTTGTTCAAATGGTGGATTGAGAATTCATTACTTCATCAGAAATAACATTTTAAAACAATTTAACTCTAAATCTTATTATTGATAATTCTTTTCTCTTCTTTCTTCAGATTATCAGAGAACTTCGAGAAGAGGTTGATTGTCTCAAGAAACAATTGAGACAAGCAGAGGTCAGTACAACCAGTCTGTTGTTTATGTCTAACAGTTTCACTTATGTTAAGTTACATACTTTGCACCAAATATCTTTATTGTATTTATGCTAACATGGTTTCATATTTTACATTTGAGTGGTTGTTATTATAAAAGTATGAAAGTGGATATTTTTTTATTAGTTAAATTTTTTTTATAAACCTGACATTAATTTATTGTTATGAAATTTTGTTGTTGTCTTGCACAAGTTATTTATGATGTGAAACACTTTGTGAAGACAAATATGTATACATCTCGTTTGTCTCAGTTTCATTTCTGTGTGTTTGTATAGAGGATAAAAGTTGATATTTTGAAAAATGATTCGCTAAGTGCTACATGTAATATATCATTTTTCACAGTTTATGTTTTTGTTCTCATTTCTCAGAGACTCTGAAAAGTTTACAATTTGAAGTTTGTCGATATTAATCTTTTATCCTTATAAGTTATAACTATATAATGTTTCTCGATTTGTGTTCTTTTGGTTGTTATTACAGTATTATAAATGTTGACTTTATGGAAAATAATTCATTCATCTTTATACTGTAATTTTCTTCAGTTTGTGTTTGTTTTGTTTTTATTATTCCAGCATGTAAAACTTGATTGTGAACTGTAAAGAAACTAATTTTCATCTTTATACCTATATCATTTTCCTCAGTTTGTGTTCTTTTGGTTATTTTTACAGAGTATGAAAGCAGATAATTTAAAAGAACAACTTGAAGAGTCTGAAAAACTTATGAAGGAGATGACGGTGAACTGGGAAGTGAAATTACAAACAACTGAAAGAATTATTCAGGTGAGTATTAAACACAGAGGAAAGACAGCATATGAAGTATGAGGTTTCTATTCTTTGAGATGGGTGTATGCAAATTACTTCATTTTATTCCATCTTTGAAATGAGTATGCAAATTAGGGGTTATGCAAATGACTTCATTGTATTCTATCTTTGAAAAGTGTATGCAAATTAGGGGTTATGCAAATTACTTCATCTTTGAAATGAGTATGCAAATTAGGGTTATGCAAATCACTTCATTTTATATGCAGAAATTATGTGCAATTGTGCAGATATTGAGCTCTTTAAAATTCTTCCTTATATACAAAATGAAAGATTAAAGTTTTGATACACTGTGCATGTAAACTATATTGGTCTATACACTATAAACACTAATTATGTTTCCAATAAAACAAATTTAGTTTAATATGTATATTTTCTTTTGTCTTCGTGAGAAAGCAATGTTTGTCAAGTTATTGCTAAACCGCTGAAGGATAACGTATGTCTAACAAGTTAAGTGATGTGGTGAACTTGTGGAAATAAAAAAAACCCTCATTAAGGCCAAAAAAAAAAATATGTCTGGTTCTGGTCAGCGCGCGCGTGCCCTGAATACCCCCGCGTCGATCCTTTTTTTTCCGATAATTTTTGCTTTCCCGTTCCTTATTTACAATTCCCCGTCGATCAACACTGTATGCAAGGCTAGCGGAAAAAATTTAACTCGTGTGATGGCGCACTTCTATTTGGTAACGGGTACCCTTTTCTTCTAGTACTGTTGCATACCCATAATCCCCCGTACGATATGTGTACGTAATATGTACGATGAGCGTGGTTGATGGGAATCACGGGAAATAGTGTGTTCACTGTGCTAGGTGGTAAACCGCTCACATGTTTCGAAAATGTCAGAAGTTTGAGTACGTCGTGAGCAATCGAAATGTTGATATCAATTCAGCTGACTTTCGAGGTGTTCTTAGTTCTGGTGATCGTTTCGTTCTGCCTTCTGAATACAAAGATTTTCCTGTAGCGTAAGCAGTTAGCTCTGGATGTATGCGCTACGATGTTCGACACGTCTTTCCATCTGCGATGAGTTGGAAAGACGTGTCAAACATCGTACCGTATACAGACTGCGTATCAGACTGATGATGGACGGTGCTCGAAAGAAAACACTGCCTCCTCTACGTCCGTTGGACAGACCTATTTCTCGTTATTTAACGTTGCAAGTTGCACAATGACATTATACAGTGGTTGCAAGGCAAGACTCATTATCTTGGATGGGATTATAACTGCAAATCGGGATTATAACTGCAAATCACTGGGCGATAAGATAAATTTGTAAATGTGACTAGTGATGCCCTGATGGATGATTGATCCGCATCGTATAAAACTTGCCATACAACAGTGCCAACTTCCAGAGTTGTATGACATCTTCCGAGAGCATGTAAAGTGTAAAAAATGTGTATTTACTAATTTGCCAAAAAAAAAAAAAATTAGGAAAAAAAAAAAAACGCGCGTCGTCGCACCACTTTAGAAAGTTTACCCTGACCAGAACCAGATTTTTATTTTTTTTTGGCCTAACCAGTAGTTAATGTACAACTTGGGTCAAAAGCATTTATCAAGGGATAACAAAAACCCTCGGGCTACTAGTGCTAGTCTAGGGTGTATGCAAATAAAGGTATTACAAATTAATTGTGTAGCAATTTGAATTACCATGCACTTGCAATTGATTGGAAAAATGCATTACTCCCAAATAGTTTGCTTCAGGAAAACCAATATGCCTTAGGGACGATCACACAATGTCACACAAGTTCAATGAACGAACTTCATTTGATTAAGGAGGAGAGATCTGGCATCATTGCGATTGCTGAACTTCATTTTCACACTTCTTACCAAATTTAGAAAACTTTCATGCCTTCAGTGATAACAGGTTCTGTATTTACTACTGAGATGTTCATAATTTAATTAAAATTTACTTCTAATGTAATATACAGTGCAGAGTACAGTACAGAGTTTCCAGTAGTATTTTAATGTGTTTACCATCAAGTGTTTACATTGCGTCGATCGTGGCAATGTGACTGCTACAATTTTCACCATGGTGACATCATATATGAACGTGTTGATGTCACACTTATGAATGTTCGTTTAGGGGGAGGGGGAGGGGGTTTTGTCCTAAACGAAAGAAGTTCATTTATTGAACTTGTGAGACGTGCAACCTCACCTAGAAAAATTTGACTTTCAGTTCAGACAAGCAGGGAAGGACAAGCATTTCCTTGTCTGTTCCTTGTCAAAATAATGATAATCCTGTACATTTTACTCCAGGAAAACCAACAAGCCTAGAAAAAATGGGGAATTTTTGTTCAAAGAAGTGGTGCGTGAGAAGCATTTCCTTATCTGTTCCTTGTCAAAGTAATGATAATCCCGTATTTTTCACTTCAGGAAAACCAACAAGCCATAGAAAAAATGGGAATTTCAGTTCAGTCCAGTGGTGCAGGAGAAGCGTTTCCTTATCTGTTCCTTGTCAAAAATAATGATAATCCTGTACTTTTTACTTCAGGAAAACCAACAAGCCTTAGAAAAAATGGGAATTTCAGTTCAAACTAGCGGTATCAGAGTAGAGAAGGACAAGTGTTTTCTCGTCAACCTAAATGCTGATCCTGCTCTTAATGAACTCCTCGTCTACTACCTCAAGGTGAGTCTACAACTGTTGACACTGGATAAATTTAATGGATGGAGGAAGGAAGAGTAATAAATCTTGAGAGCCGTTTACAAGATTTTTACAGACAGAACGACGACTTCTACAATGACCTATCGTCTGATGAATTGCTTTGGAGGATAAAATCAAGTGCCTTTTGATGTATTAGGATGTGTTTTCTTAGAAGTGTTCAATTAGTATGCCCTCTTGTACATGTTAAAAAATGAAATTTTTTGTTTGTCGTGAAAATGATGACAAATTTGTTTGCTTGTGAAAGACGAACGACTTGGAGTCTATTGAATTACTCCGAAGGAAAAAAAATCAAGCATGAGAAGTGCCTTTTGATGTATTCTGTTTTGTTAGTAGAAGTTTTTGATTAGTATGCCCTTTGATAAATAATGACATTTATTTGTTACTGTTGGTCAAAATGAACTCTGATAATATTAGTACTATGATGTGGGTACATTGCATTGTGTAAGTGCGCCCTCTAGCAGTACATATTAGTATGGCATATTTGAATGAAAAGAGACATAACTGACAGTTTACCCTTCAAATTTACCATGTTGCTTTAAGTCTTTCTAAAGTAGATTTTGTTACAATATGATTTTTAGTTGCAGCGAATACGTTACAGAATTCCTAAAAATAGATAGGCTAGGTAATCAAATACTCTGACATTACAGCTGGTTTTGTTGCCATAGTTACATGTATATCGCAAAAACATATTTTTGTGACGTGATCATTTAGGTCAAAAGCCAACACCAGAGGACGCAGTTTTATCAGCATTAAAGCCTGAAGGTCTATTTATTCTTCAACCATTCCTGCCTTGCTTCATCACCAGAGGGCATACTTTATTGAAAAGGTCTCTCTTCTCATCTAACCTGTCAACTGTCTAGTAATTACCTTTAGTGATAATGATTATTCCAAAAAGGTCTCTTTGCTTCTCTTTTTCACATTCTTTTGTCATTTCTCTGATTCAACACCAGAGGGTGTAGTTTCTTAGAAAGGTATACTGACATCCATTCAACTGTCAATCACTTTATGTCACATCTCTTCTTAACACCAGAGGAAGTGATGCATTGGACAAAGCCTATTTTGGGATCTCACTAACAGCAATATGCACTGTGAAAGTTTTACTATCTGGTTATTAGATTATTCTGTCACTTTTTTTCCAGGAACACACTTTGGTTGGGAGACCCGATGCACCTGCCAATCCCGACATTCAACTCAGTGGTTTGGGAATAATGCCAGAACATTGCGTAATAAACATAGAAAATGAATTTGAAGTCTATATCACACCAATGGAAAATGCTAGGTAAGTTGTCATGTGCTTTATCAATCAGTAATTCAACCCTGAAGGGAAGTGGTTCTACAATGTTACACTTGTAGTCTAAGGTGTATGTGTTGTTGTTGTTGGGGGGGGGGGGGAGCAAGGACGGACTAGAAAAATTATCCCTGTCTATGAACAAACTTTAGAATCTACATAACTTTATTCCCATAAAGCAGTGCCTTCACTAATATTTCAGAAGGTACATTGAATTTGGCTGAGAGGCCACACTTATCATTGGCTGAGTGGACATATTTGCCATTGGCTGAGTGGGCATATTTGCCATTGGCTGAGAGGGCACACTTGTCATTGGCTGAGAGGGCACACTTGTCATTGGCTGAGTGAGAGGGCACACTTGCCATTGCCTGAGTACACCTGAGAGGGCACGCTTGCCATTGGCCTCATAAACAAAGTTGGCCAGGAATTTGTTAGCGTCAGAAATAATTTGCATTGTCAGCATAATTCACTACAAATAACAATATAATCCTTTATGTAACATTGTATGAGTGTTATTTATTGAAATGTAGTTCTCACTTCTAATTTGTTTATATGTCATTTCTACAGGACTTGTGTGAATGGTTCTGTTATTGACAGCAAAACAGCACTTCGACATGGTGATAGAATATTATGGGGGAATAACCACTTTTTCAGAATAAACTGCCCGAGACCACCTGGAGCAGGTAAGTTTATTTCAGTATGTGCGTCTGTGTTTGTGTCATTATCTGTGTTAGTCTGTATGTAAGTGTGTGTTTGTCTGTCTGGATATCTCTGTGTATCTGTGCATATTTTTCTGTCTTGGTTGATGAGTGTGTGTGTGTGTGTGTGTGTGTGTGTGTGTGTGTGTGTGTGTGTGTGTGTGTGTGTGTGTGTGTGTGTGTGTGTGTGTGTGTGTGTGTGTGTGTGTGTGTGTGTGTGTGTGTGTGTGTGTGTGTGTGTGTGTGTGTGCACGTGCGTGCTTGCGTGCGTGCGCACACGTGCATGTGTGTGCATGCATGCACATTTGTTAGGAGAGGGGAAAGGTAGTCAGCTCTACCCAAGTCCCCACAGATAACTAGGGTTTCCCATCAAATTTACTAGTGCATTAGTATTACTTACTATATTTACCGATACATTGTACAGAAGAAAAATTTACCAGATTTTCCCCTCTAGTTATTAAACCAGGGTTCCAAAATTTAGGAACACAGTGTGTTCTTCATTATACTTTGTCAACTTTTCCTGTAGAGTGTAATTTGTAATACAGCCAAGTGGAGGGTCTAGGAGTACAGGTAATACAGTGTAGGTAACTTAGAAGAGTCAGAACAATAGAACCAAACTAATTAGAATTCAAGAGCATTATCTTTCATTTAACACTGATTATCTTGTAAGTTAACCAGTCAACATGTGTCCAGGTAAAAACACAAAAGCTCGGTCCTTCCATAAATAGTTAGTCGCACAATAAGTATGGTGTGGTGAGTGGTCATTGAAGGTAACTTGAAAGTGAATACAGCCTACAGGAATGGTTAGTGTTGCATAAGAAATGTTTGCCCTGTCCCTTCATGTCTGCATACATTTCATGTTAATTGTTATTCTCGCTAGAAGTATTAGGGTGGACAGTTATAGGGTACTTATACAGCTACATGTCAGCTGGTTGCTCATGGACTCTCCTAATTCTTCTTTGATGTCTTTGTCAGGCTCCAGTGGTACTAATACTCCAGATTCTGAAGTGCCAGCTGATTTTGACTTTGCACAGAGTGAAGTTGTAATGAAAGAACTAAGCAATGGTAAGTTAAAACTATTGTAGCCATTACTTCAGTTCAAAGATACCAACATAGCATTCGATTACAAAAGACTTCATGAAAAAATATGTTAATTGCATAACTGAATATTGTATCTATTGTTCTCCAGTTTAGAGTGGCCATATGAATGACGATTGGAATTTATTTTGGATTTTTGATTTACTAAACAATTTTATCATGGCTTCCTACTTGACAAATCAATGTGGAACAACATATGCCAAGTCCATGTTTGTGACTCAATAAATTGCAAAAGATTAATAAATGTGTAAAATGTATGTTATTGCACATATAATAACAAACTTTTTACAGCTTTTTGCAATGTATTGAGTTACAAACACATACTTGGTCAGTGTTGTTTCATATTGATTTTTGAAGTAGGAAGCCATGATAAAATTGTTTTATAAATTAATAATCCAAAATAAATTCCTAATCCTCATCCATATGGCCATTTTAACTTGTTTTATTATATGCCTCATGCAGTATTGGGTTTATTGCTGTTCATTTTAACTCTTGTATCTGACATATCAGTTGAATAGAGTGAAAGCATTGTTGAGTCAGTAGAATAGAAATTGATACTTGACTGCATTTTATATAGTAGTACATTGTAGTTTAGAGTCACCTTATTGGAGTCTAATTTTCGAAGAAACTACGTAGCTTTTTTCTGCATCTCTCAGATATGTCATCAGCATCTCTTCAAACATAGGTGCTTCAAAAACTAGATTCCAATAAGGTAAATCTACTATTGTTGAGTCGTTATGCAATGTTATTTCATGTCATTCAATGTCCTACAATACATTCAGGGCCAACAATTGTACATTGTGATTTAGGAACACTTTCACATGTAGGAGTACCTTTCACTTGCCTCTAAAACATACTCAGATAATTTGAAACCAGAAATTAAGTTGAGGCATTAGATTTAATGTTATACTGCAAACAATTAAAGTGCATGTATCTAAAGTGATATCACAGAGAAGTTGATGACCAGTGTTGTTGTATTTCCATTTTGTTCACTGGTTTTGTAATTGAAAGATTTACCGTACAGTTACACACATTCAGCTACTGTGGAATCATTAGTGTAAAATAGGGGGTTATGTCACTGCCTTATCCAGTCTATGTATAAGAGATGAAAAGGTCAAATGTCGCAATGATAATTTGATAATGCGTTTTCAACAATTAGGAAAGGGGACAGAGTCCTATGGGTATCCAGTTAATATATCCTTGATCTAGCTAGAGACAGAAACTTTACAGTCAACATACGCAATGACAGCAATTACCTGTGAAATCAATAACCTAACAGATAAATCTCACTTTCATGAAGTTTTCACAGTTTTAGCGTCATTACACAAGGCTAGATTGTAGTTAAACATTTAATGGAAATCAATAGATGAGTTGTAAGAAAACAAGCCTTGCTTTCCAAGGTGAGACTGTGATTATCTATAATGTAGTGTTGTCAGAGTAACATCACCAAGACAATCTCCTATGTTGGAGTTGATGCACTGGACAAGACTAGAAGATTCCAGGAAACCAGCTACGAGCTGGAAAATGTGGTATTGTTAATGGTTCCAAGAATCAATTAGACTGTGAAATATAGTTACTTTAAAACAGTTAATTTGAAATGATTGTGGCATTTTGATTTGTATACTTACGGACCTTGATCATGCAAGTATTATTCAGTACTTAGCGGGAGCACAAGCTGAGTTAATACATGTTTAGGAGTAGTTTTCACTGCTTATTTAAAAGGTACTTTCAGTATTCTACTTACTGATGTATACTTAACCACCACTTGCAATTGACTGAAATCAAACCTGGTATTACGGTATAGCTCTTCAACGATCCGATGACATAATTTATGATATACGTATCAAAAAATGTTCAGGAAATTCCTACTATGCAGTCAACTATTCTAACAATGCCAGAAGACAATGGTAATGATGTAGAAGCCATGCATGTGTACTGGAATGTGGTTTTATTTAGTATTTTCATTTGAGTATAAAAAGGTTATAAACTCAGCTTGTAGCTCTCACGTTAATGTCTCCAAAACTGGAATGGCATGTTTGTAGATTAATACATTTGATATACAGAAACTAGGTTTATTATTTAACAAAAGTTATAATTTTCTTTGATATGCCAATCAAATACTGAATACATTTGTATGTAGATTATGTTATCGTCATCCAATTAAATATTCGTATTTAATATTTGTTCGTAGATCCTAAAAACAATGTTATCTAATTGAATATTCATATTTTATATTTTATATTCGTAGGTCCTAAAAACAATGTTATCTAATTAAATATTCATATTTGATATTTTAATTTCTTAGATCCTAAAAACAATGCTATCTAATTAAATATTCATATTTGATGTATTATTTTCTTAGATCCTAAAAACAATGCTATCTAATTAAATATTCACATTTGATATTTTATTTTCTTAGATCCTAAAAACAATGCTATCTAATTAAATATTCATATTTGATATTTTAATTTCTTAGATCCTAAAAACAATGTTATCTAATTAAATATTCATATTTGATGTTTTAATTTCTTAGATCCTAAAAACAATGCTATCTAATTAAATATTCATATTTGATGTTTTATTTTCTTAGATCATATAAACAATGCTATCTAATTAAATATTCATATTTGATATTTTATTTTCTTAGATCCTAAAAACAATGCTATCTAATTAAATATTCATATTTGATATTTTAATTTCTTAGATCCTAAAAACAATGCTATCTAATTAAATATTCATATTTGATATTTTATTTTCTTAGATCCTAAAAAGAATGCTATCTAATTAAATATTCATATTTGATGTATTATTTTCTTAGATCATATAAACAATGCTATCTAATTAAATATTCATATTTGATATTTTATTTTCTTAGATCCTAAAAACAATGCTATCTAATTAAATATTCATATTTGATATTTTAATTTCTTAGATCCTAAAAACAATGCTATCTAATTAAATATTCATATTTGATATTTTATTTTCTTAGATCCTAAAAAGAATGCTATCTAATTAAATATTCATATTTGATGTATTATTTTCTTAGATCCTAAAAACAATGCTATCTAATTAAATATTCACATTTGATATTTTATTTTCTTAGATCCTAAAAACAATGCTATCTAATTAAATATTCATATTTGATATTTTAATTTCTTAGATCCTAAAAACAATGTTATCTAATTAAATATTCATTTTTGATATTTTATTTTCTTAGATCCTAAAAACAATGCTATCTAATTAAATATTCATATTTGATGTTTTAATTTCTTAAATCCAAAAACAATGCTATCTAATTAAATATTCATATTTGATATTTCATTTTCTTAGATCCTAAAAACAATGCTATCTAATTAAATATTCATATTTGATATTTTATTTTCTTAGATCCTAAAAACAATGCTATCTAATTAAATATTCATATTTGATATTTTATTTTCTTAGATCCTAAAAACAGTACTATCTAATTAAATAGTCATATTTGATATTTTATTTTCTTAGATCCTAAAAACAATGCTATCTAATTAAATATTCATATTTGATATTTTATTTTCTTAGATCCTAAAAACAATGCTATCTAATTAAATAGTCATATTTGATATTTTATTTTCTTAGATCCTATAAACAATACTATCTAATTAAATATTCGTATTTGATATTTTCTTTTCTTAGATCCTAAAAACAATGCTAATTAAATATTCGTATTTGATATTTTATTTTCTTAGATCCTAAAAACAATGCTAATTAAATATTCGTATTTGATATTTTATTTTCTTAGATCCTAAAAACAATGCTAATTAAATATTCGTATTTGATATTTTATTTTCTTAGATCCTATAAATAATGCTATGAAGAAAATTGAGGATCAACACAAGGAAGACAAAGATAAAGCACTTGAAAGACAAAGAGATATGTATGAGAGACAACTAGAAATGCTGAGAAATAAAATGACACCCAGTCAGCAACAACAAATTGATCACTTTGACATAGCTCAGCTTAGTCCACAAACTAATGCCAATAATTCCAGTGTTAATATGCAAACAAGATACCAACAGTGGGAAGAAGAACGGTAAGTGTTTAAAAAACTAGGAAACTTGAGAATAAAAAATGAAACATAATCATGGAATCATATTAATTGTTAATATGCAAACAAGATACCAACAGTGGGAAGAAGAACGGTAAGTGTTTAAAAAACTAGGAAACTTGAGAATAAAAAATGAAACATAATCATGGAATCATATTAATTTAGGCATCAAACATGTTCTGAATGTTGTTGATAGATTTTGAATTTTAAAATATGGATTGAAAAAATTTGATTACTGGGTACGCTGACTTATCTTCTCCTTAAGAATGGGTTACATGAAATGATTAATTCTATGAAATGTTGATAATATAAATGGCCAGACACATCAACTATCCATCCAGAATAGTGTAGTGTGGTGGCAGTCAGGTGATGACATTGAAAATACAAATAAATGGACATGCACATTGACTACCAATCAAGAGCATATATAGTATGGTGGTAATCAGGTGGTGACATGAGGGTATACTAGAATATAGTGCATGCCAGTGTTGGTCAGAAAGTTCATTCAATATAATTAGAATAAAATATATAATATCAACATGTGTTTTCTCTGTCTTTATAGAGATGACATATTCAGACAGAGTCTGGCCAAGCTTCGAGAAGAAGTGGTGAAAGCAAATGCTTTAGTGAGAGAAGCTAATTTCTTGGCAGAAGAAATGGGCAAGAAAACAGAATTCCATGTTACATTACAAATTCCAGCATCCAATCTGACTCCAAATAGAAAGGTAAGTGTTTATCAGAAAGTGAGATGATAATGTGAGAGTGAAACTTTCTTTGTTCATGATATTGTTAATAGTTTTGGTATCCCCACATTTCCAAAGCCTCTATTCAAACATAACATAATTGTATAACATAAATACACATAGCTGGAAACAAGAATATTTGAAGATAAATTACTTAACAAAGAGAAGAGAAATTAGATACACCTGTGAGTTTTTGACTGCATCATCCCTTAGCTTTGCTGCATAGAAGATATACCAGCATTAATAGTTTTACTGGAGTAGCAATGCATGTCTGAAGACAACAATAATTGAATTAAATTAAAATTAAAATTTATTTCCCAGCATACAAATGACAAGTAAACATTAACATCCAAAAAAGAAAACGATTTAAAAAGTTGTGAGTGAGAGACTAGAAAATAGTTTTGAGAAAACTAATTAAGCTTCACATAATATCAATTTATTCTCAAGCGATAGATAAAAAAAGTAATGTGCTAGTATGTTCTGTGACCTTAAACTTCTGTCATTCTTTTCCATCAACAAGAAATTTGACACAATAATTAGATTGTATTGTATATGTTTTACAAATGTAACTGATTCTACTGTGTGTTGGTGTCAGTTGTATATTGAAATTGTCTCTATGTTGTTTCAGAGGGGTGCCATTGTCAGTGAACCTGCCATTCAAGTAAAGAGAGCTAACAAAGGGACACAGATATGGTCCATGGAAAAGTTAGATAATAAGATTATAGATATGAGAGATATGTATGAAGACAGGAAGGAGAGGGGTTTGCCTTTACAGGTATGGATGTAGGCAGTAGAAGGGATAGGAGGGGGGGGGGGGGGTTGCGAGAAATGGTGGGTGGCTGGGTGGATGGATTGATGGATGGATGGATGGGTGAATGAGAGTGAGTGAGTGATTGCATACATATGAAATGAGTGAGTGAATGCATGAGAGAATGCATAAGTGAGTGAGTGTGTATGTGTGTGTGTATGTGTGTGTGTGTGTGTGCTTGAGTAAGTACATGTGTGAGCAATCAAATGAGAATGCAAGCGAGTGAGGGAGGGAGTGAGTGAGTATGTTTGAGTGTATGTGAGTGAGTGAGTGAGTGAGTGGGGGAGTGAATGAGTGATTGAGTGCATGAGTATGTGAGTGAGTGAGTGAGTGAGTGAGTGAGTGAGTGAGTGAGTGAGTGAGTGAGTGAGTGAGTGAGTGAGTGAGTGACAGTCAGTGAATAAACTGTAATTCAATAACTATCCTGACTGGTGATTGAGATACTCTATGTCTATATATTGCCTGTGTCTCCTGTAAAACATGCATAGACACATAACAGTGTCAATTCCTTTGTAAAATCAAGGCAACTTATATTTGTTTTCAAACTGTTCAGACATTAAAATGAAATCTTGTTTATTGCCAGGATACTGGTGTTCCAATCAGTGGAGATCCATTTTATGAAAATCAAGAAAATCACAATTTAATAGGAGTTGCCAATATATTCCTTGAAGTACTATTTCATGATGTCAAATTATCATATGCAGTACCAATTATCAACCAGCAAGGGGAGGTAAGTAGTACCAAACTGTCATATGCAGTACCAATTATCAACCAGCAAGGGGAGGTAAGTAGTACCAAACTGTCATATGCAGTACCAATTATCATCCAGCTAGGGGAGGTAAGTAGTACCAAACTATCATGTGCAGTACCAATTAGCAACCTTCAATGGGAAGTAAGTAGTAACAAACTATCATATGCAGTGCCAATTATCATTCAGCAAGGGGAGGTAAGTAGTGTCAAACTAACATATTGTAATTAGCGCATTGAACTGTTGATGACACCTTTACATACAGCTGAATACAGAAATATGACACATTTCAAATGAATACTTCTATTTCTTCCTGATGTATGTTTAATCACATGGGACTTATTTTTTGCAGAAAAAAAAAACTTGTGTATATTCAGCTAAGGTAAATCCAAAACCTAACTACAGTATATAGTAAATAAAATAACTCAACCAACAAGTAATGCCATTGATGATAATATCTTTTATGTTGTTCAGGTATCTGGCAGACTTCACATAGAATTACAACGTATCAATGGGCCATTACTAGACAGGAGTCCAGACTCAGATACAAGTAATGACAGTGGAGGCTATGATATGCTTGGAGATGTTGAACCAGAGGGGTTGTCACTAGGCTCTCAATTCAATTGTAGAGTGAGTATTCTAAGATCTACCTGCTTGAAATGGAATAGTCCGTTATTTGACAGATGCATGTAGTGTGATATGGTCTGTCTGTCTGTCTGTCTGTCTGTCTGTCTGTCTGTCTGTCTGTCTGTCTGTCTGTCTGTGTGTGTCTGTCTGTCTATGTATGTATGTATGTATGTATGTATGTATGTATGTATGTATGTATGTATGTATGTATGTATGTATGTATGTATGTATGTATGTATGTATGTATGTATGTATGTATGTATGTATGTATGTATGTATGCATGTATGTATGTATGTATGTATGTATGTACATTGTGTGTGTGTGTGTGTGTGAGTGTATTGATAGGTTATCCAAGGTCTTTTCAGAAGTCAGAAATTACCCAAATCTACCTCTTAAAAAAATGGAATGATTCTTTAAATGAAGGTTTCTAGGTCACAACATTTATAAGGGAATGTAGTACAGCAGCTTTTTATCACAGTGATAGTTTATCATGGTAGAGTGAGTATGAGTAATTGATTTGACCTACCCACCGTTAATGGAATAATCCATCACATCAAATTCTAAGATGATGACGTTATAGGGTAATAAATAGAGTATCTCAATCACCAGTCAGGATAGTTATTAGGTTAATGAACCCGCCAAGACATTACAAGGTAATTATATCATAGGGTAATTTAGGGAATGAATAGAGTTGTATCTCAATCACCAGTCAGACAATTTTACTACGTTGAATGAACCTACCAAGTAAAGAATAATGACAACCCTGACATCCTAGTTATAGTTATTTCATTTGATGGTTCAATCATTTTATTTGAGGACAGTGTATCCGCAAAGCCATTTTTGACGCACCACCAATCCATAGTAATTTCTTCAGCCTGAAAGAGCCATTGTTATTTCTGCTTAATAAATACATGTATGTTACTGCTTGGTTACAGAAACAGGAACAATGACAACTGTTTCAGTCTGTAATTTCTTGTGATCCACAAAAATTTGATGTTCCCCGATTCCTTACATTACAATGACTTAGAAATGACTATTTCTGTTTTCACTCACTGTTGTCTAGCAATGACACTTAGTGTTTTACCCCTCACAGTTGTTTAGCAATAACACCATTTCTGTTTTACGCCCTCACAGTTGTCTAGCAATGACACTTAATGTTTTACCCCTCACAGTTGTTTAGCAATGACACCATTTCTGTTTTACGCCCTCACAGTTGTCTAGCAATGACACTTAATGTTTTACCCCTCACAGTTGTTTAGCAATAACACCATTTCTGTTTTACGCCCTCACAGTTGTTTAGCAATGACACCATTTCTGTTTTACGCCCTCACAGTTGTCTAGCAATGACACTTAGTGTTTTACCCCTCACAGTTGTTTAGCAATAACACCATTTCTGTTTTACGCCCTCACAGTTGTCTAGCAATGACACTTAGTTTTTTACCCCTCACAGTTGTTTAGCAATAACACCATTTCTGTTTTACGCCCTCACAGTTGTCTAGCAATGACACTTAGTTTTTTACCCCTCACAGTTGTTTAGCAATAACACCATTTCTGTTTTACGCCCTCACAGTTCAGGATATTACAGGCATCAGGACTCCCTCCAAGTCTGGCCAACTTTGTGTTCTGTCAGTACACATTCTGGGGTGAGGAAGAAGTGTGTGTTGTTCCACCAATAGTCAAACAGATTACCACAAGACGGAAAATACCAGAGTATTCCATGAAATTTGAGCATGTCAGGGTAAGTTGATAATTTCATCTCTAGCTCCCATGTTAACTGTCACAAGTCATGACATAGCACACCACAGTTTTAAAGTGACCATATGGATGAGAATTAGGTATTTATTTTGCAATTTTAATTTGTGAAACAACTCTTACGTCTTCACAGTTTTTACACAAAAATAAATCACCTTGAGACAGTACAACCTCGGCACCTCTTTTATCAAATGGACATTTTAATGTTTTCAGTATATCACTGCAGTGTAAATGCCATGAGCACACACACACACACACACACACACACACACACACACACATACATACACACACAAACACACATACATACATACATACATACATACATACATACATACATACATACATACATACATACATACATACATACATACATACATACATACATACATACATACATACATACACTCATTCACACACACACACACACACACACACACACACACACACACACTGATACAAGTAGTCATTGGCATATAATATTAATAATGCATTTAAGTTAAAATGTGTGACTGAACAACTTAACTAGTTAATGTCTACATCTCATTTTGATGAGGTAGTAATATGCAAGTACATGTACTGTTAAAACTTACTAACATTTGTGGTAGTAGGAGAGTACAGTTGATAATATATATTATTTATAGTAATGTAAATCATAAATGTACACATACATTAAAAGACTACAACATTTGTTATTACAGGAGTATACAGTTAATGTATCTGAGGAGTTTATAGAACATGCCTTGGAAGGCTCCCTAGCTGTAGAAGTCTGGGGTCATCGAAGTGCTGGATTTGATACCAGACCTACAGGATGGGAAGTAGACAGTCTACATGCCAAATCAAGATCACTTGCAGACAGGTAAAGATGAACTATTTGATACATGTAATGCCCTAAAAAATGTCTTTATTCATGTAGTCATATAAAGTACAAATTACATACTATCTTGTTGGTATGAATCATGTACAAGTCAAAAACAGGTAACAACACAACATGTACGTCTGTCATGAGTATTTTCTGACTCAAGAAAGGAAGATATTGAGGAATGGTATAATGCTACCTGCAATTGATGAAAAACTGAAAAAACCCTGTTTGAGTCCTGAAATTTATGCTTTTTGTCATGAACTGAAACAGAAAAAAAACTCCATCATTTTGGTTTTAGGTATTTGTAATGTTTATGATATCATAAACCCTTGTGCTTTAATTATTCAAGCATTGACAAGCTATGGGTGTAGTTAAAGTTACCCATTCCGCCATCACCCCCCCCCCCTCCCCCCCCCCCACACATTCACACATTCGTTGCTACAAATGTACCTACCATTATAGTAATTCAGAGTAATCTGTGTGCATGATTAATATACATTTTGTAGAAAAAGCAATTGTTGTATGAAGTTTTCACTATGAATTCTTTTCCAGGTGGGGTGAATTAACACGGAAAATAGAACTAAGTTTAGAGATTCTAGAATTAAATGAACAAGGGGAGTACTGTCCTGTAGAACTACAAGCAAGACCAGAAGTATTGACAGGAGGTGTCTTCCAGCTTAGACAGGTACAGAGACATTTGTGTGTTTAAAGGCTTATGTTAGATAAAGATTAAACTTTGTGTAAAAAAAACCAGTTGTCATGCAGAGCTATAGAAAGTGAATTCTGAACAAAAAAATAATCCATATTATTTCTCTACTGCTACGACAATAGTAATCCAAGACTGTGGTATTCAAACATGTAGGTTTAGTACAAATATTAGTTGATGTCAAAAAGATAAGATGCCCTGAGTTAGCGCATGTGATTTGGTTGACGAAAAGCAAACAAACATTACGTGAATTGGCATGTGATTGGATGAATTTTAAATCATACTATTATATTTATTTTTCAGGGTCACTCTAGAAGAATATGTGTGAAAGTAAAACCAGTACATGACTCTGGTACTTTACCTCTTGTCTGTGAAGCAATAACAGCTATATCTGTAGGCAGTATATGTGCCAGGTCAAAGCTACAGAAAGGCTTAGATAGTTACCAAGATGAAGACTTGGCAAGACTTAGAGAGAAGTGGTCAGAGGCACTGATGAGGCGGAGAGAATATCTAGATGAACAGATTCATAAAATTATCAATAAACCAGGTGATTAGGAGAATTGAGACTTGTCATCCAAACTGAGCATGCTCAGATGCAAAGGATTGTGGGATTATATTAGTCCTGGAAACCTCAGTAAAAATGACTGAGGAACTTTTGTGTAGATTATGTCAATTTACTGCCTTTAACGAAACTTGGAATTACAATATTTGCCTACAAAAACTGTGATATCTGTAGCCCATTATTGCTTTGGTAAGCCGACTTTCAGCAAACTAAAGGTAGACACAAACTAGAATTATTTTTGTTTAATGTTCAGTGTTGTAGCGTACACAAGTGGGTGACAGGATTGCCATGGTTGTGTGGACATAATCACCTAGTGTAAACCTGGGAAGTTAGAAATGTGATTGAATGAATGTGGTATCACTTCAGAGAATGTTTGCTATAGTGAAGGCTGCCCTATTATGAGGGTAATTGCATCAATTGATAGCGTATAGCAACGTGCTGTAAAAATAGTAACCACAGTTGTATGAATACTATGGTGGAGAATCAGTATACAGCCTTGGAAATTATACACCAATTGAAGAATTACATTTCTATCTGTTACAGAGAAAACAGAAAATGATGTTGACAGAGAGAGAAGTCTTATAAATCAATGGGTGTCACTGACAGAAGAACGGAATGCAGTCCTAGTACCGGCACCTCATAGCGGAATTCCTGGTGCACCAGCTGACTGGAATCCACCAGTCGGAATGGAAACACATATCCCAGTATTATTCCTTGACTTACATGGTATGATTGTCAAATTTTATATTTCATATTGCGACATTGGGTAATAACTGCAGATTTAGCGAGATTGTCAATAAACAATTTACTAATAGGCTATATGAAAATGTGATAATTGATTACTTTGTAATTTTAACTCCTTGTCAGGGGATCTCTTACTCTCATCAAAGAATAGAATTTATAGCTAACCCATGAATATAGATTACAATATAGGAATAATTGACGAAACCTAGGGAGTTAGAATGTAGAACTGTGGACTGAGTGTATGACAGATACACATTTGTATTCAAACTAGGGACGAGTTAGAATGTAGAACAGTGGACCGAGTGTATGACAGATACACATTTGTATTCAAGCTAGGGACGAGTTAGAATGTAGAACAGTGGACCGAGTGTATGACAGATACACATTTGTATTCAAGCTAGGGACGAGTTAGAATGTAGAACAGTGGACCGAGTGTATGACAGATACACATTTGTATTCAAGCTAGGGACGAGTTAGAATGTAGAACAGTGGACCGAGTGTATGACAGATACACATTTGTATTCAAGCTAGCGACGAGTTAGAATGTAGAACTGTGGACTGAGTGTATGACAGATACACATTTGTATTCAAGCTAGGGACGAGTTAGAATGTAGAACAGTGGACTGAGTGTATGACAGATACACATTTGTATTCAAGCTAGGGATGAGTTAGAATGTAGAACAGTGGACCGAGTGTATGACAGATACACATTTGTATTCAAGCTAGGGATGAGTTAGAATGTAGAACAGTGGACCGAGTGTATGACAGATACACATTTGTATTCAAGCTAGGGAGTTAGAATGTAGAACTGTGGACTGAGTGTATGACAGATACACATTTGTATTCAAGCTAGGGATGAGTTAGAATGTAGAACAGTGGACTGAGTGTATGACAGATACACATTTGTATTCAAGCTAGGGACGAGTTAGAATGTAGAACTGTGGACCGAGTGTATGACAGATACACATTTGTATTCAAGCTAGGGACGAGTTAGAATGTAGAACAGTGGACCGAGTGTATGACAGATACACATTTGTATTCAAGATAGGGACGAGTTAGAATGTAGAACTGTGGACCGAGTGTATGACAGATACACATTTGTATTCAAGATAGGGACGAGTTAGAATGTAGAACTGTGGACCGAGTGTATGACAGATACACATTTGTATTCAAGCTAGGGATGAGTTAGAATGTAGAACAGTGGACCGAGTGTATGACAGATACACATTTGTATTCAAGCTAGGGACGAGTTAGGATGTAGAACAGTGGACCGTGTGTATGACAGATAAACATTTGTATTCAAGATAGGGACGAGTTAGAATGTAGAACTGTGGACCAAGTGTATGACAGATACACATTTGTATTCAAGATAGGGACGAGTTAGAATGTAGAACAGTGGACCAAGTGTATGACAGATACACATTTGTATTCAAGCTAGGGATGAGTTAGAATGTAGAACAGTGGACTGAGTGTATGACAGATACACATTTGTATTCAAGCTAGGGACGAGTTAGAATGTAGAACTGTGGATCGAGTGTATGACAGATACACATTTGTATTCAAGCTAGGGACGAGTTAGAATGTAGAACAGTGGACCGAGTGTATGACAGATACACATTTGTATTCAAGCTAGGGATGAGTTAGAATGTAGAACAGTGGACCGAGTGTATGACAGATACACATTTGTATTCAAGCTAGGGACGAGTTAGAATGTAGAACTGTGGACTGAGTGTATGATAGATACACATAGTGTGCAAGCTAGGGAGTTAGGGCTAGGGTTAGATAATGGATAGCAAAATGGTTAGACTCCCTAGTTTAAAACTTAAATCATCTGCAGTGTGTGAATACCGTTCTACATGTGTCCTGAATAATCCACTTTATATCTCAGACACTTGATGTATTTCTTTTCATAACTACAACCAAGGATGATAAGTTTATTTTATATTTCAGCTGATGAGATGGGTAGTACATGTTTACTGGAAGGAGCACAAGCAGCCGGTGTCAACTCTATCTTACCTAAGGAGCACGGAACTAAATTTTATAATCTACCAATAGTCAAGTATTGTGACAAAGATGTAAGTTTGTTAATATCTTACTTTCAATTCTTACAATAAAGTCCAGTATGTGAGGTGATTCTAGTGTTCGCTTTGAATGATATTCAATTGCTAGTGAAAAAAACAAACAATTCCAAATGTATTCAGTTGCATCCTGTCAGTTATTAGAAAGGTTCCATGCCAAAATTCAAAAATGTAGATAGCATACCAGAATTCCAAAAATGAAGATAGCATACCAGATTCCAGAAATAAAGATAGCATACCAGATTCCAAAAATGAAGATAGCATACCAGATTCCAGAAATAAAGATAGCATACCAGATTCCAAAAATGAAGATAGCATACCAGATTCCAAAAATGAAGATAGCATACCAGATTCCAAAAATGAAGATAGCATACCAGATTCCAAAAATGAAGTTAGCATACCAGATTCCAAAAATGAAGATAGCATACCAGATTCCAAAAATGAAGATAGACTATAAATATATCTACATGCCATAGATATTCATAATTATGTGTTTTTAGATCATTTAGTATACAGCAACATAAGATGACTTACCTATATGTAAAAAAAGTTGTCATAACCCTAAGAATGCCTCCTGCAAGAACTGTTATAGTGCCCTCACAGGTGTATCTTATATTTGGTATATTTGTCTCATTCCTACAATGCATTGTACTTGTAGGAATGAGAACTGTTATAGCGCCCTCACAGGTGTATTTTACATTTGGTATATTGTCTCATTCTTACAATGTATTGTACTGCCAAATATGTGATATTTAAGTTCTTTGGACTTAGCACATTTTACCTTGCTAAGTTTATGTGATATTTCCATGACTGCAAATAACTTATTGTTGTATTCAGTGTATTCAAAACCTATATTTGCACATTTTGTAAGAAAGTTATGAAATACTGTATACCTTACCTTGTTTTGTGTGATAGGTTTCTGCCGTAGCATCGTGGGATTCTTCCATACATGACTCTGTCAACCTTAATAGAGTGACTGGTGCAAATGAAAGGGTCTACCTTATTGTTAAGTTGGTTGCAAGACTTAGTCATCCTGCTGCCATGGAGATGGTGCTACGCAAACGAATCAGTGTCAATATCTACAAAAAACAGAGTTTTGGTTCAGCTCTAAGGAAAAGGCTGGGTAGAACTGTAAGTATAGGGATCTGGAAATAGAAGATGGTAGAAGCTGTGTGTGTGTGTGTGTGTGTGTGTGTGTGTGTATGTGTGCAGGGAAGGAGGGGGAGAGAGAGGGAGGGAGGGAGGGAGGGAGGGGAGGGGAGGGGAGGGAGGGAAGTGATGTAAAATTATGCAACTTTTCAATAAATCATCTGTACCTTTGTTGCTTCAATACCAATATACTTTACACCCAACTTTTAATTCCAAGATTTGTTATTTAATTATGTAATAACTTTATCAATTTCTAGTGTACAGACAGTTTTTATTAATTTGTGATTAATGTCTGTTTTTGCCATTAACTACAGGATCCAGTGTATGCATGTGGTGTAACATATGAAGTGGTGTCTAATATACCAAAGGTAAGAATAGACCCAATACAAATAAAGATATACTGTAAGCATTTCACTTTTCACATTGCAAGGCATCAGGATCCCAACAGTATCACTCCAACATGTTCATGCGCAAGAAATGTGACGACTTTTTGAGGAAATTTAGAATACATACAAGCTCAGTACTTATTGGAGGATGGTTTTATCACACAAATTAATATAGCCAATGAAAATTCTTGTTTCATATCTTATTTGCATTCAGGCGTCAGAGGATCCAGAAGACAGGGAGTCATTGGCTCTGATGGCTGCATCAGGAGCAGATGAAGATGGTACAGCAGATGGTGAAACTTACATTGAGAAATACACCAAGGGTGTTTCTGCTGTGGAGAGTATATTGGCTTTAGACAGGCTACGACAAGAAGTGGTTATCAAGGAGAAGTTAGCTGCACAGGGTAGACCACTTAGAAAAACAGCCAGTGTACCAAATATACAGGTGAGGAAATTGAGATTGCTGTCGCTTAGAAAAACAACCAGTTTACCAAATATACGGGTGAGTAAAGATAGATGGGTGCATAAAATATCCTAAGAAATGATGCCACAGATGTGAATCGCTTGATATGTTTTGTATTACATTGAGAGGTTTTTAGATGTGAAAAGTTTGATTATATTTTAATAACTTTGTATTACAGGGTGCCTTATCACGTAGTATGGATGCTAGATTTGATGGTTTAGATGAAGATTTCAGGGTAAGTACTGATACTAGAACAACGTGTGACAACAATATAATGGTGTTTATAACAGACATACTGCTAGTATAAAGATGAGTGTTAGACATGTATTAGATTACCTTATTATCGGTGATACTCAGGACATTGTGGGAAAATGCAGTAATATAAACAAACCCTAACTGCTAATTAGCATATCTAGTCATGACAAGTCTAAAAGTGTAAGTTAGTGTTTATACAGAAAAACGAAAATATAGAATTTTAAAAATTGAAAATTTTGCAATGTCTTGTTTCACTATTAGCTATATACAGTGTATGTGAATTTACTACAAAATAGCAGTACTCCTCAAATCTTACCAAGTATTTTAATCATATGATACGTGTACCATAACACTAGTAGCAGTATGTCTGTTCTAAATAGTTTTCACCCATCACATGTATAAATTTTATTCCAATGTTATACATCGTTACCATGATAGCTGTCAAACTGATAACCCAACATTTGTAAAGACATTGTTATAAAGACTACCATGTCAGGAGTCAGCCATTCTTAATTCAGTCCTTTCTTTTCTTTTCATTCTCTCAATTTAATTTCTAATTTTATCTTACTGTCCTCTGTAAATTTTTCAAATATTTCCCTCATGTATATATTTAGAAAAGTTAGTCGCAGTATATTTTTAAGAAGTATGTGTAGGAACTCGATTAGACTGTAAGATTCGTTGTGTCACTCTCTGCCCTCACTGGCCTCTTCTCTCTACCGATGTGTGAGGGCGCCCTGTCACAGCATACCTTACAGACTAGAATCCTATTAGAGATGCTATTAAGGGTGTAAGGGTTATTTACCTGTAGGTGCTTTTCCCATTTCAACCTTTGAACCTCATTGTCATGAGATTTGCATAATTTGGTGAAAACGGTGTAAATTTTATGTTAAGCATGAAAAAATATAAGTAAGGGAAATGGGATGAAGTTACAGTGAGTCTAATTAATGTGTTGTCATTTGATGTATGTATGCCATATTAGGTAAAGTGAAATAATCAAACATTGTGGTAAAGTTTGTTGAATAAACAAACTACAGAGAATGCATACTTTGTGGGGAGACTAGAACTGGAGGAGATATATACAAGTTTGATAGAAAATAAAAGTAGAAATATAAGGTTATAAATTCAACCTCATTGGGAGCAATTTTCTTGTCATTTAATATCAAAATTGTGGTAAAACCGTGTGATATCATGTTCAGTAGTGTCCCACAAGTAACGGACACTATGTTATCAACTCTTAAAACACCAAGGTGAATACAAATAGTGTCTGTCTAATATACCTTAGTGTTTTTACTATCAATGTTTGTAATCTAAAGCTATTCAACAGCTGACTCTAAATGACAATACTTTAATTAGAATTACTGTAAAAAAAAAAAAGTTCAGAGCTTGTCAAGGTTCGTTAAGTTCTTAATAGAAAAGTGCTCATTTCTTGATTTACTCTTAAAGAGAATTTTGTTTATACACATACAGAATCACACCTTCCCATTTGAAAAAAAATAATATGAAAAAATGTTAGGTACTATACCTAGAATGAAAAAAAAAGGTTTTGTGTAAAAGATACTTACTTAGACACACAAAAAACAGAGAGAGAGAGACTTCCCTAAAACAGACCAAACCGAAGTATCACAAATAATGAAACTATAAGTGACTTTGTTACATTACAGTCATCAAATTATGATAAATAACAAATCTTACCACAACAAATTATAAATAAGTCTGTAGTCAGCCAACACCTAATATTGTAAGACATGTTATTACTGCAAACAAATTGGTTTATAGTAAATCTAGTTTTGTTAATAAACAAGATTACACCTGTACATGACAGAAGATTTGCAATTAATTTACCAATTTGACCTCTGACCTCAGTCATCTTCTCATGTGCATGTTGGTATGTGTCAGTTCTGATATTCACTACAAACACATAACACTCGAAATCCTAAATATTTGCAAAAATTATTTTACTCGGCAAAATTTTGTTCAGGTGAAGAATAGTGAGTGACATGAGAAGCCATGTCACTATGAGTGAAAGACAAACAGTGACATAATCCTTATGTTATGAGTACTTGGGGAGATAAATTATGGGAAATGATAACGTACACAATTAATTGTATTTTTTCGGTGTGTGAGCATAATATTTGAAGATTCTGGGAGATTTTGAACAATTTGACTCGTATTTTGAAACAGCAGAACCAGTGATATACATGTAGACACTGTCATGAACAAAGTGAGGCAGAAATTAATTACGTATTTTATGTCCGATCTTGTACAATTAATTGCATACTTTATGTTCGAACGTGTATAACTTGGTTTGTACATGGTATAAAATTTGCACCTAGAATAATGGTGTCAATTGATATCTATCAACTTGACATAAAATACCTTGACAAGTGAAGAACTTTTGTAATTGTTGAGTTGCGTGTAGTCTGGTTATAAAGGTTATGCTGTTCCCTGGATATGCAGGCAACCTGGATATGAATACATACTTGCATGAAATGCATTGAATGATACACGGCTGTATGCAATTGTTGTAATTTGTGAATTTTGGTGGTTGTGAGTACTTTTAAGTTAATTTATTCAGATTTCTTGCCACATTTTCACAAACGTTTTGTATGAGTACTGATAAAGTAATAACTGTGATAAGATTACTAAAATTATAGTTGAACTTGAAAACCAAAAATGTGGCATATTTGAATAAATTAATGTGTCTTTAAGTTTAATCTTTCTCGACTCAGTTCTGGCTCTGACTTGGAGCTGTCTTTATTTCTATATCTTGTATTGTTTTGTCATGGCTTTTCCTGTCCGTCTGTCTGTCTGTCTGTCTTGTGTTCTGCATGGCTGTCTCTTCCCTCTGTCAAGGTGGCTGGACCATGGCTTGATGACAATTCTGTTAGATACTGGAGTCCTTCCAGATCTAGATCTTCTATCTCTGGTTCGCCTGGAATGACCAGACGCTCCTCCCCAAAGTATGTCGCCACTCACGAACCTGGTTCTCTTTCCCCTTTGCAAGAATATTATTACTGATTTACTCAAAGGTGAGGTACTAACGTGCTCTTTCTCTCTTTTTCTCCTTCTGTGCATTCCCTCCATTTTCACGTTGATGTACCGTGCCCACAATCACTTATAATGACATGCTGTCTTTTCTCTCTGTGTGCTTTGCCACGTAACCACCTGCCTTGCATACTGTGCTGAACCAAACAAAACCCACTGCAAAAAATCACGTAACGACATGTCTATCACTCTCGTTCATACACTTTCTGTTCACTTTTTTTCTCCTCTTTCATTTATCCTACATCTTCATTTTTTTTAATCCTTTTTTTTTCTCGCTGCATGTGTATGTTTTTTTCATTTGTATAATTCAGTTGCCCTTGTATGGATTTTTCTTTTAACACTTCTTCAGATGCCAAAATCAGAGAGTTTTCACAGCTACTTGAATGCCAGCCAGCAATCTTTGCCACCATCTCCGTACGGTACCCCAGTCCCTCCTTTTGGAATTTCCGGATCGCCTTATGGAAATGTAATTCCCAGTCCACAATACCCTCCGGATACCTTTGGCGGATATTTCCGTGGAAGACCTAAATCTGATATCATAGAAGGCCCATTGATGTACGGTTCCCTCGGAAGTGTTCACACCGGAGGGTTAAACAGTCCAGTAAGTTTGAATAGTCCTGGAAGCCCTGTAATGCCGCCATTTGCAATGTATACCAGTAGCCCTAAATCCATTGCCCAAAGTCCTGGTAAATATGCCAGCAGTCAACACTATTTAGGACCATTGAAAGAAGAACGAGCTAAAGAAAGCACCAAGACCTCGGATAGCTCTAACTTAGTAAGTATACTCTGAATTGGATTTTACTAAAGTTAATATGTTCACATTGTACTTAAAATAGACAACTTAGAAATATTAATTAGGGCAGCATTACTTAAATTCTATGTTTTCCATGACCCAACCATCGATGGGGCTCAAACCTGCAACCTTCAACCTGTAGATTTCAAGCCAGCCACTCTCACCATTTGCCCATCATGACTCCATATTATTATTATTAGTATTACATGTAGTCGTACATTTACTTTTTAAAAATATTTTTAATTGACGACTGACCCATCACTTTTCAGGTGTTGTGACGAGAAACAGAATTAAGTACCGGTGCCCTTATGAATTGACTGTCTGTTTCAAAGTTGGGCAACTTTCAGTCTCCATCATATTGACTTATTTTAGAAACTTCTTAGATATTCTAGAAACTATTTAGAAATTCTAGAAACTACTTAGTTATTCTAGACACTTACTACTTAGATATTCTAGAAACTATTTAGAAATTCTAGAATAAACTAGACACTTACTACTTAGGTATTCTAGAAATTACTTAGATATTCTAGAAACTACTTAACAAGAAACTGACTTATTGCTACACAGTTTCTTGTTGGTTGGCTATGTTGTAAATTGTACGACTTTGATGCACTGCAATATCATATGTATTGTAAAACTGGATATTCTCACTACAAGAACATTGACTAGTTTAATGAAGAGCATCCATAACTACGTAATAGTTAGGACAAAATAGCATTCCATGCTTACCTTTGCTTACAGACAAAATACTTCCAAACTGCATGTCTAGTGCCCAAAATATATATTATACACTTCAAAAATTTATATTTTTGGGAACTAGAATGTTGCATATTGACCAGAATAAATATTGAGTAGTTGATATCTAGTATTGAAGAGACTTGCACACTTTCCCAGTGTTCTAAAGAACACACCTATTATAAACAACTGATCATAAATTGTGGTAGTTTAATATAAACCTTCATGGGAGAAAATCACTCATTTTACACATGCGTGATTTTTGAAGATTTTCCTAAGATGTTATATCTTTACAGCACAATTGGGTTACCTTGGCGTTTGACTCGTAGAACATGAAGCAAAGATAGATACATTTCAAAATAGACATATTTCAACCCCAGACCAGATTAACAATAACAGTGACACTCATAACATACACAGCAGGATCCTTTTTATACCAAATCATACTGAAAAGTGATAAGCATTGCTATTCTTTTACAGTGCAGTAGAAATGGGTTTCTGCTGAAACAATAAAACATGGACTTGATGATTTGGGTTTCAACTGTGTACTGTACTACTGATAATCAAGGTGATAATATTACTTGCCTGCTTCTACATCACAACTGTACACAGCACCTGTACAGTTGTTTCTTGTGCATTTACATTTGTCTGCGTATGTGTAAAAAAAAAGTCATGTGCCATGCGTGAAATGCCAAGGTAACCCAATTTTGTAGTATAAATTACAGTACTATCATCCAATCGAATGAATTTTTTGAGCTAACAGGATTGAAAATGTTAAAATATTGACAAACAAACAGTAAAAATTTTTGAACTGCTGTGTTCATGTTTGTATGCCGAGTACTCAAATGTGTTTTGTATCTTTTTTTTTTCTTCCCCTGTGCTGTCAACAGAGTAGCAGCCTATAATCTTACAATATGCTAATTAGTAGGTAAAAACAACGCTATTGGTCAATTTTACTTTGAATGTTTTCACCAGCCAATCATGACTGTGGTAGTGGTAATTATTTAAATGCAATGCATGGTGTAGATGGTAAAGTGCATTGAATGTCTGTACATAGTGATGGGTAATGTATAGATGTAGTAATTGCATTGTTATTTTATCATCTAAATTCTAATGTATTAATTAATAATTTTGTCAATATTAATGTATTATTACGAATCAAGCACTGCATTTGTAATGTCACCAGTGATGTAATTGATTGCCTGGGCTTTCTTTCCTCCAATTATTTACAGGCAATACTTATCACTTACATCTTTGTATTGGGCTGATCTCCTTTTGCTTTGTAATTCTTTCTAAAAAGATAGTCCTTAGAAAAAGTCATGTAATCTCTCTGTATAGCTATCAACGCATGCACTTCTATTGTTTCAAGACAAAAAGAATAATGAAATACTATAAGTTTGTACGAAGATGGGGGGGGGGAGAAGATTTGGGTGGGAGGGGGATTCAAGGGTTCTTCATACAAATATGCATGTGATTTTGGATTTCGACATCAGATTTCAAGTCAACAGAAATATTGATATATTTTTGTTCTTATGTGTTTGCCTAAATTTTGTAATTTACAAGACATATTGTGCACTTTTTGTAGGATTTCAATAAATTTATTGCCTGAAATCGTTTAGCCAATATCTTCATAATCCAAAATAAATTCCCCCTGCATAATATTTTAATGTCACATTAGCCAGAATCAACCTACTAAAGGGTTGAACCACGTGTAAATTTAGTAAAAGAGAGAGACAATCACCAGTGATAAGATAACTAATTATTTCATAATTTTGATTACAATTAACATTGCCAGTTAGTAGATTTTCAATCTGGCAATGTCAATTTTGACAATCAATATCTCTCATTTTTTAAAATCATACAAGTAATTGATGGCTCAATCATGTAAAATACTGCAAAACGGTTTATGTGTGAATTATCAGTATTTTAGATTATTAAAATTTCAGAAAGAAATTGAATCGTTTTAATCATCTTAATGTTGGTGCACTAGGGTTTATTGGTAGAATTGCATGTGTTGTACACAAACTTGACGTAACACTGGTGTTAATTCACTGAGGTATGCTGGGATATGGCTATGTACATAACATCTATCATTATAACAAACATTAGCATTGATGAAGTCAGCTTGTACTTGTAGAACAGAAAAAAATATATCATGCAGTACCGGCGGTAGTTCACAGTGTAAATAATTTGCCTAGTATATCTCGGCTAAAATCACTCAGCCTTCTTCAACTGTTGTTGTATACCATTCAATGATGTAGACTTGTCATATGACTGCCATAGAGGGCGCTGTTTACTACCAGTATTTCCATCCCCAAATCCCTGTATACAGTTCAATGATGTAGACTTGTCATATGACTGCCATAGAGGGCGCTGTATGCTACCAGTATTTCCATCCCCTAATTCCTGTATACAGTTCAATGATGTAGACTTGTCATATGACTGCCATAGAGGGCGCTATATACAACCGGTATTTCCATTCCCTCATCCCCGTAAAGTGATTCAGCTGAAATATACTAGGTATATTATTTATTACAAGATATTCCAAAGTAAGGAAAGAATGTTTTTTGTTGTTAAGAAAATAGAAAGGTTTATTCAAATGAGTACATTTATGCAAATAGTTCTACGTGATCAGAATGTGTTTAATGTACATATTGAATTATGTTGGTGTTTTTATTTGGATAACTAGTAGTGTAGCAAATACACAAAGCCATTGCGAAAGAAAATATGCATGAAATTCACACAATAGTGCAAAATAGTGCAAAAATATCAATAAAAAAATAGAAATATCTTTGTTTAAGAAAATTGTGGTAAAAATATTTTGCTTATGTTAAACATGAAATGAATTGATGTTGATAAAAAGTGATGATATTAGATAGTCAATCAAGTCATGTGAAACACAAGAAAGAGTAAACAATTGATTGACAGGTCTAATTTGTCTTTGTTTTGTATTCTTTCGTAGAATCTATCAGAAGAACCCAGCGAAGATGAAAAGACATTAAGTCCTAAAGCCATTGATATTCCTGGACATTCTCTAAGTCACCCTATATCACAAGACCAGGATAAGATGTCAGAATCTCCCGACTTTAATCTTAAGGAACATATGGATTCATCCAGTATACAGAAAACTTTCCAGATATCTTTAGAAGACGAGTCTAATCCAGCATTTGCTCCGTTGAGTTGTTTAACATCAGAACCAACCGAGCAGAATCACGCCGTAACAGTTGTGTCCGGAACAAATTCAGAAATAGTTTCCATTTCGTCAAATTTCGATGAGGCTACACCTGAAACGCAGCAGCGTCCTTTAAGTATTGTTTCTAGTGGGTACAGTTCAAATCTAACTCTCGCGGAAGATAGTTTGAGTCTTAGAAGTGTAGATGAGGGCCCTGATTTTAGTCATTCACAAAATACACAACAGAAACACAACAACCAGGGTAGAGATAGTGGCCATGATCTGTTTTTTAACGAAACCATTGAAAGTTCACGTGAGAACTCACCAAGAGATGAAGATGAAAATGCAGATACACTAACACAAACAGAGTTTGGAAATGTCTTAGAGAGAGAGAAGATGAAGTTGGAAAATAAGGAAGTATGTCAGGAACCAGAGAATAAGGATATGATGGAAGTTAAGATGAAATTAGAAAGTTGTAGTATTCAAGATGAGGTTGGGCAAGGAGATCATGAAGGGCAACATTTTCAGAAAGTAGATATTGAAAGCGCAGAAAATGCACAGAATGATAGCGATGTTACAGATGAGGAGACACCTCGGTTAGAACAGAATGATAATAATGAGATAAAGTTAAGTGATGGAGTAGTAACAAATGAAACAGATGACGTAAAACAAGTTATTCAGGAAGATAAGTCTGTTACCAAGGTAACAAGTGATGGAGAGCGTGGTGATGGGGATGAAAATGAACATGGTGGTGATGTTGAAGAAAACGAAGATGACACCTTGGGAAACATTAGTGGTCTTGAACCTTTGTTAATTGTAGAAGATGATGATGATGATAATGAATCAAAAGATGACAATGTTTTCCTTAGAGGTAATAATGATGTTAAAGAGACAACACCTAAATCTGATGTTACCAAGGTTACAGTTTCTAAAGAGAAACAGCAAGTGATATTACCAGAGCTGCAGTTTGTTGACGCATCCAATCACTCATCAGCGTTGATATCACCCATGTCACCAACTGATATGGATGTAGGGGGTGACGAGAGACTCTCCCAAACATCGGTCACTGACAGCGAGAAGAGTGAACATCAACCTGTGTTTAGTCCATTATCACCAGAAGAGGAGTTTTCAGACGATAGTCTGAGTGTGTGTTCATTTGATAGTAGACATGAAGGTGAACGACGACAGGATGCACCAGTCCCAGTCTGGTTGAAAGTTGGAGAACGTGTGGAAGTTGGCAACTCTAGAACCGGCACAGTCAAGTTTGTTGGAAATACTGCCTTTAAAAGTGGCACTTGGGTTGGTGTTAAGTTGGATACACCTACTGGTAAGTTTATGTTCACTTATGTTTAGTATTTGTGATGATGACTCCCTCTATTAGATTTAAAATAAACATTTTATACAGTAAATAATGAATCATCTGGATTTGAAAATGTGGCGTGTGATTGTAGACGTCAATGATCTAGGCAATACTTTGCCTTTATTTTCAAAATTATCAAAAAAGTTGTACATTAGAACTGTGGCTATATCCTTTCCGTGAACTGACACGCTGACAAAATTCTTCCACCACTGATGAGAGTTAGCTTTAAATATATAACTCTATGGATAAATTATGTTAATTAATACCCAAAATAACAAAAAAGATTGTGTATGTGTTTTTGAGTTCATTTCATTTGGATTTCCGATGACTCCCATATCTTTGTAAGTTGACACTGCTATGCATGTGTTTGAAAAAATAAGGATTGGATATTATCTCAAAAACACATCTCATAATAACTGGATTCTGTATCTGGAGTATCTGGACAGGAGCTCAAATGTCAATAATCATTTTGGAAATATTTTGTTGACAGGTAAAAACAATGGTAGCGTTGATGGTGTACATTATTTCCGATGCCCGCCAAAACATGGAGTGTTTCTGAGACCAGATAAGTTATCACGTAGTCAAAAAACAGTTCCTTCCAAAGCCACAACTATTCCAGCCTCCAAAAAATCAGGAAGTGTCGGTGGTGTCAGTCCGCAGTCTAGTAAAGGTTCAAGTCCAATTGGAAGCCCAGGTGTCAAGAAACGGCTTTTGTCAGGAAAGAGAATGGGAAGTGTAGATGGTGAAAGTCCGCATGGAAGTAAAACCAATAGTCCACTCGGAAGTCCAACAGTCAAATCAAAGTCAAAAAAGAAATGAAATGATGGCGATGTGAAGAAATAGTTCACATGTAGTCTGAAATGTCCAGCCATTTGTCCACTTATGTAACCACTTGCTAACCCAGAGAGAGCATTATAAAGGAACACATGAATTTTTGAGGCTGGTAGTCCTGCTGTGATTGAATGGCAGCATGATATCCGTGTTGTTACCATGTTTTGATACTCTGAAATCCAACAAAGAAAGTTACTATTCTTGATGTAACCACTGCTCCCCACCTGTGTTTAGTTTGCTGCAGTTGAAAGTCCTTGTTACTTGAGCACGAAGTTGTGAGGAAATGTAATCCGCATATGAGTTTGTACCTGAGTGATTCTGTCCAGATGGTGGCCATCTTGTTTACAGATACATGTTATAATTTAAACTTCATATTTTTTGATAAGTTCAGAAATGGTAATGATTATGTCCAATTTGTCAGAAATATGAACATACTTTAAAAGGGAAGATTGCTAATAACATAACAATGATAACTTTTCTGTCTACTGGATGTACCATTTTCAATTTGAGTGTTCTCCTCTCAGCCATCGCTACAAAATGAATCAAGGCGGCAAGATCAATTATACACAAGATGATTCCCGCTGGACTGAGGTCATATTTCTGTGAACTTATATTGAATCTTGTTTTAGTAATATTGATCTCCACCCTGTATTTCTTTTCATTTGGTATAGTCTTATTAAGTTTATACATTCACGGGTCATTACACTGTAAGAGATGGGTATATCCACAAATTTATGCCTGACACTGCCCAAAGTTTTCCACAAGATGCCAGTTTTGAATTAAAAGTGCTACTTTTTTCACCTCATGTATTCCAAACTTGGTTATGAACAAAAGAAATACAATAACAATGTCCAAGGTACTCCGTGGTGTGTTCTCCGCCTTACACCAAATCATAAAATATAATTATATTAATGGCAGTGAGATTTCAAATTTCTTTAAGTTAGATATGTAAATATTGTTGTGTATTTCAGTCAAACTATTATTTTACCACTTTAAAAGTTATATCGGTTGTTTTGACGTAAATTAATTTGTTGTGCTGTTCAGAATAAGTTTACACACAGGGTTAAATTATTACATTGTTGTTGAAATAGTTGTCTAGAAAGTTTAGTAGAAATTATTTCATTCAGTTTGTTGTATTTTGCTGTTGCAGACACTTATTAGATGTACTAAAATTGTGAAATATTACAGAACCGATTGATTGATTTCGCACTATTATCATTTGTACACAGATTTGCATAATAGTCAAACTCACCTGGTCAATTTAAAATGCAAATGTTGTACTTGATTGGCTTGTATACAGATATTTGAAGAGTCCTTCACTTTGCTAGCCAATCAGAATACGATAATTTTTAGTTCCTTTCCTTTCAAATTTAAATGAATTAAGTTGAATACATCAGTTGGCTAACAAAATAATTGTCATGAGAAATGAGGGAATTTTCAGTGTGACTTTCTTGAGTTTGTATTTTTTGACCTGGCTAGGAAAAAAAGAATGTTGAAATCAGAAACATATGTACGTAACTGACCACACTTACATCACTGAAAGGTCACACAGCCCATTTTAAGCATACATTTGCATATCATTATACAAATGTATAAATTTGCATATGTAAATGTATGTTAATATTGAATAACAGTTAATACTTCATTTTAATCAATGCAGATTTTTATGTGCGCTTAATACATCAATATTTAAACTGCTTGAAGTTACTAATCTGCATGTTTGCTTGAAGAATTTCTGAAAATTTATTTACTGTTCATGCATGTAACAAAAAAGTGACCGTTATCTTGTTCCAAGTTTAAATAGGTGAATTGAGGAGCGGAACATCAGGTCCTGTCCAGTTCAAATTACAAGTGGTGTTAGGATTTTAAATTTAGATTCCCTGTACCATTTTCTTACTGGGGATAAAACAACATGAACTTGAAAATTGTCAATTCACAGTATTTTAGATTTGTCAGGATGGATGAATATGTTCTCTGCTACTGTATATTATATTGGAATGTGCCAATACTTTTATTCTGAGCAAAGATAGGAACCGAAGCAATAAATCTCCCCTACATTACATGGCAGATATCAATGACAGTATATCTAACAGATTTCCCCTACATTGTATGGCAGATATCAATGACAGTATATCTAACAGATTTCCCCTACATTGTATGGCAGATATCAATGACAGTATATCTAACAGATTTCCCATACATTGTATGGCAGATATCAATGACAATATATCTAACAGATTTCCCATACATTGTATATCAGATATCAATGACAATATATCTAACAGATTTCCCATACATTGTATGGCAGATATCAATGACAGTATATCTAACAGATTTCCCATACATTGTATGGCAGATATCAGTGACAGTATATCTAACAGATTTCCCATACATTGTATATCAGATATCAATGACAATATATCTAACAGATTTCTAATTTCTTGTTATAGGCTTCAGAGTCTCCTGCTTGAGTAATTTGATGTTGATATAGTGGCATTTTGTTAACTCTAATGTTTCTAAAAGTCCGATGAAAAATTTTTCGAAATAGGAAACTCCTGCCATTAGGAATATTTGGGCATGACACAAAGCAACATAATGTTTAACACTGAATATTAATCTGGCCACCAGTAAACTCAGAATTGGCTAAAGAAGTGAATTTGTACGTACTGTAGTGTTTTTTTAGCATATATTTACCTTCTGGGGGCAAAATATGACTGGCTGGCATTTGAGTTGCGTTTATTTATAAAGAATTTCAAACACTTTCACATATTTGAATATGTAGTTTGCATTTTAGGGATTTTTTTTGTTTATTCACAGTAGTGTAGATTGCACATTGTGTACGTAGTTTCAGTACTTTTTTTCGAATAATTTACAAGGAAATATATATTACTATAAAAAGCCAGTATAAAAAGATTCTGTTGAAGTCGTGTAATTGAAGGTTAGAATTTGACTCAAATTCATTTTTAATGCAAATTAGGGTGTGTAGATTATGTAAATTAATCATGTGGTCATCACATGATATATGAGTCCATATCACATGATATAGTTGGGACAATTCACATGTATCATTACATTGTAGTGATGAAACTTGATGGGGACCATGGAAGCTAAGATAAATAGTTGTAAATTTTTGTGATTTTAGAGACTGCTGTCGATGAGCTTCCATTTTTTCATCTCACTGCACTAGTTTGATTAGAAAATGAGTAAAAAAAAATTAAAAAAAAAAATTAAAGGGTGCCGGAGTGGAACTTGTTAATATGCAAATTTGTAATATGGCTGCCTAGATATAGTGATTTGCTGTTCTTTCCTACAAGGTAATTTGTATTGAGAAAATAACGAAATAGAAAAAAATGTAATTTTGGAAGCTAGGCGGCAGCTACATTGTGTTTTTCTTTACAACAAATATTCATTTCTTCAGCTCACCAATTTACAAGGTATTTGAATTGCGCTTTGTACATAATGCATCCATTTTTCAACTTTTATTCAAGGTAGTCTTGATTTTAGGTTCTGAGTATTTATTTGCATATTGAAAGACTTTCAAGGAAATATTTTTCACCTCATATCAGAAATGGTATAGTTTGCACCATACACAGTACCTTCTTTTGACAAAATAGAGAATAGTACTTCAATACCATATATGGACTAGTGATGTCACCATTGATAGAAGTAGTAGATACCATATATGGACTAGAAATTTCACCTTCAGAAAAAATAGTTTATTCCTTGCCATATATGGATGAGACATTCCATCATTGGTTGAAATAGAATAGCCCATGCCATATATGGACAAGAGGTTCCACTTACACTGTAATTCTTACCATATATGGCGAGTTTTTCTTTTGTAGAACAAGTGTAGTTATTACCATACCGATGAGAATGTTACATTATCAGTACAAATGGTACATTTCTTACCCTGTAAGGATTAAATATTTCACTTCGTAAAAATATATCCAATCTGATTAAAAAGGCCAAAAAACATACAAACTGAGAATAACTTTTAGTTATCCAACATATTACCAATTTCTCTGTATGATGAGTAACATTTTCAATTCAATCACATGGCGATTAATAATAAGATTTGATCAAGCTAGTCTAGTTGCTGTATGCTGGACTCACTTTGCTATGATCACTCTCTCTCCATGTATAGTCATAATCTACTGAAAATCTAGTTAAATCTCCTGCTGGGGAAGAGGCGAACAGTGCATGTCAGTAATAATCCATCACACACTGACAGGTGGTTGTAATTGGTTACTTTGTTCAGTTTACTACAAACCCAACCTCCAGTTTGAAAGTAAAACATTGTGAGGATGTGATACCGTAATCACATTTATATCAATGCTCCAATAGTATTAAACTACCGCAGTTTGTGGTAAGAATGGCCTTTGACTATACGGTGGAGAGAGATCAAAGAAAATCGAGCCCAACATACAGCAACTAGACTATAGTATCGAATTGAACTTTTGTTCCAAACACAAAGTTGAAAATTATACCTGAAATTTTTGACTGCATACTTCAGTCATTGTCAACAGATTGACCCACTATTCAGCACATGTGACCTATGGACACATGAGCCTAATATATAGTATTAGACAAGTAACTGTAGGGGTCGTAGATACCTGGAACTTTATATCGCCCTCTGTGTTCATTGATGCACAGGCAAGTAACAAGAATTGTTACTTGTCTGTGATTGATGGTTTTAAGCTATGACTGATCTTACAGAGGGTATAATTCAAGGTGAGAAATGTCGGCAAATAAACATGTAATCTTTTTGTCAGGATTTGAATGAGATTGACATATAGTAATCCGTACTATAGAAATCACTGAACTCTAGACTAAGTCATCAACCCTCCACTTTTCCATATCATAGGTTAGATAGTTTTGTACTTATTTCAATCAACTTTGGTGTTTTGGTTTATTTAATTACCTGAGTGCATGGGATTTCAACATGAACGCTAGAAATGGAACTTCTCTTTGAAAATTTTTAAAAATAAAATTTTATCTAAAATTAATTTCTGTGTGTTTTGTATGTCAGAGTGTCTGAAGTAGTGATGTGTGTGTGTATGATAACAAGAGAATTATCAAAAAGTCGTCTTCGAAATTTAAAAATTAGTAATAACAGACATTTATTATGTTTATGTTAAACCATTTTATTTAGGTCTATGCTGATATGTGGCGATTTTGAGAGAGAGAGAGAGAGAGAGAGAGAGAGAGAGAGAGAGAGAGAGAGAGAGAGAGAGAGAGAGAGAGAGAGAGAGAGAGAGAGAGAGAGAGAGAGAGAGGGAGGGAGGGAGGGAGGGAGGGAGGGAGGGAGGGAGGGGAGACTCATACTTTGTTAGAGCATGGAATAGTTCCATGGTTAGAGGGGCACAAGCTGAGTATAAACTTTGGGTGTTATTTACAAGATACTCACAATAATCAAAGGCAAGCATAGTTAACTATTACTTGCAATTCTCAGTAGCTGCCATAGCATTTTACCATAGACAGGGCCCCTCCACTGCATGATTTTACCTCATGCTACAGAGTCAAAATAGAGCATGGTTGACTTATTCACGTGTGACTCTCCAGTAATGCATGTGGAATGGAAGTCTTGGTGTCAACCCAAAAATCTAGTGATTGTTATTTTTACGATGTGCCTAGGTCATAATCCACTTCAAAGCATTGACTGAACTCAAACCACAGGGTACAATAAATGAATAATCAATTTTGTTCTCACGATTTACAGTAGACTGCCATTAGTCGGATCAGTAGATCACTCAATGCGTAATTTTATTGGGCAAATAGCCCGTGAGTTTGGATTAGCAATCTACTAATTAATGCAAAAGTTGGTAAACTCTGATAAGACGGTGATAAAGTAGCAAATAGGAAAAAACAGTGAGAGGAAACAACAGTTATGGTGGCAATAGTTAAAACTTTATTTGAAATATAGAGAAGGTAATATTAGAAATCCGGAAAATCACGAGAACAAAATTGATTATTCCTCCTGTACCCTGTGCTCAAACCTGGTATAAAAGTATACCTTAAACGGTCTGATGATGTAATCTTTTATCCATATGAAAAATGACAAGGAAATCCTTATGAAATCAACAGAAGACAACTGTAATGTCATAGAAGATGCATCAACATTATGTTTCATCAACGTTTTATCTAAGTATTTTCGCTCGAGTAAAAAGCTTACAGCTTGCACCACTTTCAACTTGTAGTCAGTTATGCTAACAAAGATTTTGTTTAATAATAGAAACATTTGTGTTACGTTTGCATACAAAATCTTTTATTTCTTTGTCATAACATTGTACAACAAATATCTCAACTATAGTATCAGGTTGGAAAACATTCTATTACATGTAAAATGCTTAGTAATGAATTTCTACTCGGAGTCAAAAACTGTCTGGAAGCAAGCCAGAAATGTTTGCCATCATCATGGGTTTACTACAATGGGCTATGTCACGTCTTAAGAGACACGTGAAATGAGCAAGAGAAACCACAGGATCTCCATATATGCATGATGACGAGATGTCAGCGAAAATTTGGGACTTGTTTCCAAAAATATTTTCGACTGCGAGTAGAAATTCATTGCTGAGTAAGTAATGAACCAAGAGTCCATGAACATTCATTCTCAAAGATGCAGGAATCATTATTTTCAAGAAAAAAATAAAGTTCCATTTCTACAATCGATGGCTTCCAAAGCAAAAAGCAAAATCCAACAGCATGACCTTAGAAATGATACTTTCTCTACGATAGAAACAAGAATATACTACTTCTAGAAAAAAATATATATATCAGCTTCAACAGTCAGAGTGATCACCAATTATTTACAACTATCTTTTCTGTGATTGCCTTACAAAAATTGGGAGTTGAAAATGATATCTTGTATAACATTTTTTGTATTGAGAATAATTTCATGACCAGGTATACAAAATAGACATATCAGGTAAAAAGTTTGTTTTACTACCATAAACTAATGTTGTATACAAGTTGATAACAAAGATCACTGCTTGTTTTCAACTTTTGTACAAAATACATGATCCATACATTGTCACTAATCTCTACAAAATATTTTCCATAATTCATGATTTTTTTCAAAAACGACTATAAAAAACACTATCGTATTTCTACTTTCCTCAACAACTATATTTCGAATCATCAACTCAAACATCTATGGATACATCTGAGTTTAAACTACATATGCATAGCTTCTGATAACAGTCAAATACTAGTAATAGGCCATTGCAGTCTGCAAACAGGAAATTGAGAATACAGCGCCCTCACTCAAATTGGGGGTATCACAGTACCATTTCGTAAGAGCTTTGTCCCTTAGTATTCTGTAGAAGTGTAAATCAGGGATGTTTTCATATTGTTCAAATATTGAGGAAAGCAGCTCTATGATTAACTGAGTAACATTCCATTATACCCCCAAGGTACAGACAGACAGGAAGGAGAGCGCCACCATGGCAAATTTTGGAAAGGCCTATTCACTCCTTCATAAACTTTTACCAACAGAGTTCATAAGTTTGTATCAAATAGACTAATCAGTCCAAAACTAGACTAGAAATCACAAAATATAAGATGACATCATTTGTGGGTGAAGTATAATTTATATGGTTAGATACCCTGTAATGAGTGAAAAGTCAAACTGTATTTGTGAAAGGTGTTTAAATTTGAGATGAGGTGTATCTCAAACAAAATAAATTATACTATGCATAAGCAAGTTGAACAAAAAATATGGAATTTATACCCTGCTTGTTCTCTGTCACAACAACATGCGTTTATGTCACAACAATGAGTGTCTATGTCACTTGTTCTGCTGTGTTCAAAATATGAGTCAAAACATTCAAAATTGCCATTACTTTCCCCAATTTTTCTTTGCTATTACTAGCACTGGTACAATTTTGTTAGTCTCCAATATCTGTCTTCATTCAGCCAGAAAATACACATGACCTAAGGGTTGTCACTACTCATATAGCCTCTTAGGTCACTCGTATTTTCCTTAGCTGAATGAAGACAAATATTGGGGAATAACATCTAAAAATCCAATGCAAATTACAATATCGCGATATCATGTTTCATATATCATTGGTACAGTCAGATAGCATGTAAAAAGTGAGACTGTTCACTTTGAGGTAACACACAGCATTGAACCCACAGTCAAAATGCAATATAGCTCCCCTATATTTCACATACCACTGGTGTTGTCAGACAGACAGACAGTAACTAAACGTCAAAATAGACACATCGCAATCAAACTCCAACGCAACTGACAAAATAGGAATTCCATTTTTCACATATTGTTTTGTGGTCGGATAAAATGTGTAACATGCAACTGTCAAACAATACACACTGAGATAAGTCATCTTGAACCAAAAAGACAAAATCCCATACAAAATGCAATATAATGGTCTGATATTTCACATATCATTGATGTAGTCAGATAGCTTATATAAAATATATACCTAACTGTTCGCTGCGTGAAAAAGTATATTGAATCAAAACTTGCAATATGATAACTACTGTGCTTTGAGTATCATTGGTATGGCTAGTCAGTACCAAGTAAATGCTGAACTGTTCACCTGAGTTGAAGTACCTCAAACAAAATCCAATGCCATTATTTGGGAAAATAGTACATGTCACTACTCAAATAATCAAACCCTCTTTAGTCCAGACTTGAGTACCTAGTATCACAATCCTATTTCTCTATCATCAGTTTGACTTATTTAAAGTTGTCTCCAAATTTGACTGATTTTCCGGACATCAAACATGGATCTGTTCCTTCAGTGTCTTTAAGTGTTCAATATTTACAGTCTTCACATCCAACTTTGACAATGTCTTGAAGAGTTTCAATCTATCCATTGCTGCTTCAAAATCTCTTGCCTTGGCTTGACCCTTTGAAATGACCTATACAATAGAATATAAATATACATTTTATATCAATGTCATCTGATATATTCTATCAGCAGTTACATTTTATCGATCAATCAATCAATCAATAAATCAATCAATCAATCAATCAATCAATCAATCAATCAACTTGTTTTGTAACAAGAGCTCACATCTGTGCTTGGAAGATTGCCGAACAAAAACCTAAGGATGACAGTAACACTGGTGAGCAGCAAGTCTTGGATAACACCTTCGGCCTTTAGAGTTAGCATAATTGCCTAGCAGTTAGATTATCAATCAATCAATCAATCAATCAATCAATCAATCAATCAAGGTTGCTTTAAAATACAGAAATCAAAATTCCACAAAAATGAAACCATATATTTACCTCTTCTGGTAAATCAGCTAATCTAGCAGCATTGAAACCATAACTTTTAGGACAGGCACCTTTCACAAATTTGTACAAAAACGTGATGGTTTCCTGACTAGGATCTTCCTCGTTTTCATTTTCTACCATGCACGCCTGAAAGAAAGAACAGAAAGAGAAAACACAAAGTATTGTTATCTACTCAATCTAATCTATAAAAGGGACTGGAGACAAGAATGACATTATTAATAATTATTTTGACTTCATATGGAAACTTGTTATATGTTGACTATCGTTACTATCTTTGTAAATTTTTTTTATTTGTCATTGTGTTCCAAAAGTTACTGTAATATTTATCCTCTTTTCGTCGAATGATGGACGGTGGCCCTATTCTTTTGAAATAAACTAAACTAAACTATTGTTATATGTTACAAATTATTATATGATTGTTATATGAACAATTTCATTTCATTGGATTACATCATTACATGTAATATACCATGAGACATGTGAGCACCGATTTGTAAATCCTACCAATACCACAGCTTCTTTTGATTGGATAAAATGTAATGTACAACCAGACATGTGAGTCACATGAGAGATGTGAACGCAGAGTTGTATATCCTAATACCAGTGACCACAGCTCTTTTTTGGGTGATGACTTGATGATATTCATTATACAACTACATCCCCATCTCTTATTTTCAGACTCAAACCAGGTCACATTGATCAATTGTCAGGGGCAACATGGTATTATTTGCTTTATATCCCCTGATGGTAGGTGTATTCATAGTAGTAGTCAAGTGTTGTCTCATTATTTCAATAACAAATTTTGAGCAAACAATGAAGACATCACCCAGTCTCAAAGATTTTCATGTAATTACTACACATTTACAGGACCTCATCACAAACATATTCACTTACAAAATAATCAAATAAACAAAATTTGTGAAAAAAAAATAAAAAATTCTGTGTTGTTAATGACACTTACCATGTGTCCTAATCTGATGTTTGCATCATGGGAGAATTCTTCTACAAGGGAATGATAGTGAGTTGAGAACAAGGTACGACATTGAACTTCTTCTGATATCTCCTTGACAACAGCACAGGCAATGGCGGTACCATCATAGGTGGCTGTTCCTCTGCCTGTAATAACATACACAATAGTATTAATAAATCCATGTAATTTGTGAATTATTTGAAGCTACTACACTTTCTCAAAATCACAAACATCCCTTCACGTAACTGTTATTAATAAATATTTTCACAGGATTTTGTTAGCAATGTTGACCCACCAGATATCATATACAACAACCAGACGTAAACTAAAAGTGTCAGATAATGTGAAGTACTCTATAAGGTTCATTCTGATTGGTTAGATAATGTGGAGCACTTTATAAGGCTCATTCTGATTGGTTAAAAAACAAAGGAAACAAGCAAACATCTGTTGGCTGTATTGTTAATGAGTGATAAAGTATATGTATGTTTTTCAATCAGTGGCAACCTTGTAATAGCATCACATTGCTCCGAAAGTGTTTCCTTGGGAGAGTTTCTTAACACAGCAGGCTGATTTGAGGTCAGACTATTAGTTTACATCTTTGTATAATGTATTAATGTTTGTTTGAATACAACCAGCAATTCTTGAAATATTGATGGAATAAACCAAGATGTAAGGATACTTACCTAATTCATCCACCAGAACCAAGGAATGTTTAGTTGCATGTTGTAATATTGCAGACGTCTCACTTAATTCAACATAGAAAGTACTTTCACCTGAAAACAAAGAGGTAAGGATCTTCTTTAATTGAGATTTGTTTCTTGAATACAATATCTATACTATCTGTATACAGCTCTTTAGTACATACATACATACATACATACATACATACATACATACATACATACATACATACATACATACATCCATCCATACATACATACATACATACATACATACACACACACACACACACATACACACACACATACACACACACACACATACATACATACATACATACATACATACATACATACATACATACATACACACACACAGTATACATACATACATACATACATACATACATACATACATACATACATAAATACATACATACATACATACATACATTACATACATTACATACATATATACATACATACATACATACATACATACATACATACATACACACATACATACATACATACATGTTCTAGAAAAGGACCTTTACAAACATGCATTACTGATATAAACAGTTTAGTTTACCTAGGTACAACTGTTACAACTTAAATATTCAAAGATTTGTAAATACTTACCTGACATAATTCTATCACTTGCACCAAGTCTTGTGAATACTCTGTCTACAGGAGTTAGTTTACAACTCTCGGCTGGTACATAACAACCCATCTGTGCTACGATGACAATTAAACCAACCTGTCTCATCAAGGTTGATTTGCCTCCCATGTTAGGTCCTGTTACTAGGACACAACTACTGGTATCATCACTGCCATCTTCATCTGTCTCCTAGGAAACAAGATGGACATGAATGTAATACATGTAACATACTACAGAGACGATGGTCTCCACAAATTAAACTCAAATAGTTTCAAAAACTCTGACCAGCTCCTGCCCTGTCATAAGACTAGAGTATCATCAGGTCTGCAATAAATGTATATGTAAATATTGAGGAAATATGCAAAATGACTAATTAGCTATGTAAACGGGATGCAAATGATTATTACTATGGTGACTAAACACTGCATGACTGACATCCTTCCAAGCAATGTATCAGTGGGTATGAAATCTCCACAACAACTTGTCAAAAATATGCAAATTGGTTAATTATCTATGCAAAACAGGATGCAAATGGTGATTAAAAAAATGAGTAAACACTGATTATTTACATCCTTACAACCAATGTAAGTTTCAGTGGGTATGAAATCATCATCACTGAATGTCAAAAATATGCAAATTAGCTCTTTATTTAAGCAAAACAATTCAACTTATTATTACAAAGTAAATAAACATTGAATAATTACTTACATCCTTACAACCAATGTAAGTGTCATTGGGTATGAAATCACCACCACTGAATGTTCTGGTGACACATGGATGTCTGGCATTGCAAATTGAGATACATGGCTGCAAAGAAAGGTACAAAATATGATTAGTTTTAATGTCAAGAATTCATCAACGTTACTGTTGCTATCATAATGTTAATACTGTAGGAAAGTGGAAAACCTGAAGTTTATAATGACCATTCATTGTTCATTAGGGTTTTAGTACTTTGATCACCTGATTGAAATTGTATAATTGTATTTGACGTTCAGACCAACAAACAGTTCTGCGTTTGTGCTGTAGTCTACCAAATTTGAAGACTTTTACCTTGGTATCACCAGAGGGCGCCATCACTTCAGGCCGACACATTTCACCATCACCAGACTGACTATAATGAGTCAATGATAGCAACACATCCAGTACTGCTAAACATTGTACAGCGGTATCCCAGTCTTTGTAACTACAAAACAAAGTAAAAGTATCCTTGTTATAATACCATACCCACACCGTCACATATGCACACACTTACATGGCCACAGTCACATACCCACACAGTCACATATGTACACACTCACATACCCACAGTCACATACCCACACACAGTCATGTATGTACACACTCACATACCCACACACAGTCATGTATGTACACACTCACATACCCACACAGTGACATATGTACACACTCACATACCCCCACACTCACCTACCCATACACACATACTCACATACATACCCCAGGGCTACACACTCGCATATAATTGTGTTTGGGAAAATTCATGTGTCTCCATACTTATGACATGTATAAAAGGAATGAATGAACAAACAAACAAACAGAAACACAGGGACACACAGACACACTATCAGACTTACTGTTCATCAAATTTGGCAAAGATTCTCCTCATGATATCCTTGAGGGCGACATCACGCTTGTCTTCAGCGTCAATTAATTGTTGTAATAATTCCTGTATGTCATCTGTGGTGTATCTTTTCCAGCCTTTCTTAGACGATGTCAATTCATACTCATCTGGTACATTCCTCACAGCACATTCTGGCACCTCAAGTTGGTATCTGTTTTTACCAGTACCCCAGTATGTCAAACTCTGATAAAGCGAAAACAGAATTATTGTCAATTCATGGAGAAAAGTGAATATGGTGGTTATCTGTTTTTGCCAGTGTCCCAGTATGTCAAACTCTGATTGAGAGAAAGGAATATGTTGGTATCTGTTTTTACCAGTACCCCAGTATGTCGAACTCTGATTGGGGGGAAAGGAATTGTGATAAAATCTTGGCAAAAACTGGAGTTACACCTGGCAATTGAACATGCCCACACACACACACATAAATCAGTACTTTTTATATCCAGACTCTATTGGTGTAAATAAAGTAAGACAAGTTAGAAATGAAATAAAACTTACCCTGTTACCAAGTCTCTGTTTTTGTCTGTCCAGATAGTGGTCTAATCTTTGTTTGAGTGTTCTGACATCTTCAACGGCATCATCATAATCAGAATCTACACCTGGTCTAGGTATAATGGCACCTACTGATTTGGCTTTAGCGTGGTCAAAGGCACTCTGAAGATGAAAGTATATAAATATTCTTAAATTAAAATTTGCATTTTTGAAGATTGAAAAATGTGTTAAAATTACATTCTTAAATTGCAATTTTAACTACGAACTTACACTATCATATATTATAGTGTACATAACACTTTAATTTATCATGTTCGAAATTGACATTATTTTTGTTGTAATGATCAAATATGCAAATATTGCCACAAATAATCATGAATATCCAACCCTGCCATGTAAGTATACATTTCTCAAAGTATAATTTATCTGTATTGAAATCACATGAATACATGAGTATTTGATAGGTGCATTAAGTTCCCCATATATACAGTCCCACAACATTGCCAATAAAAAGTCAGAAATACAAAAATTCATGAATACCAAAGCAAGCATTACCATAATCTGGTTTGCTGAAACTGCTGGAAACCTAGGTATTTTCGCCAGTCTTCAACTACTTCCCAAAAGACTTATTTTTACTAATTACCAGACTGGTGTGGCATATTGTTTTCATGTACAAGAAGGAATATTAGTCACTACTTATTTTTGCGTATTTATTGACCAGCAAAATAAGTGAAAAATAAGTCTTTAGCGAAAATTTCCAGATTTACTAGCCAATAGGATGTAAGCAATAATTTATCTGGTGAATATACATGTTGATGAGATGTAATAACCAATGCTATTGGTTGGTCAATACCTATGGTAACTACGGTAACCTATGGATTTCCCAATTAGCAGTAAGGTTTGAAACTTACATCAAAGAACGCAAGTTCTTCTTTGATGTTAGGAAAGCTTCCTTTAGGGTTGTCATCGGTAGCTACTAGAGTTGTACGCTTCAGTAATTTAGATCTGTAAAAGTAAAAGGAACAAAAACTTAGAAAGTATAAAGTGGCATTACGATGGTTGAATGGATAAAAAGATGCTGACTCATAATCACCATATTGCTACGTTGATTCTAGTCATGTAACATGACGTCAGATATGCACTTACAAAATTCCAATTTTAGTGTTATTTATCAAATTTATTTGTTTACTTTGAAATTCCTTGTTTGTAACAGGTTCCATTCGTCCATGGTCTGATGTTGGCAGTTGTACAACCCATAACACCAAAGTAAAGTGTTTTCTGTACGTACCACAATCGTTTAAAGCATCCACATCAAATGTGAAACAAGGAAAGTAAACAAATGAATTGGATTAATAGCACTTGGCTCAGCATGTTGGATCAGCAGAGACTTACATTTCATGGTTTGATAAAAACAGTTTCATGGTCTCTTTATGTGTGCATGAAATGCCTGGAGAAATTCTAATTTGTTTGTGAATGTGAACTATTATGTAAAGTGGCCATAAAACTGTTCTTATCAAATGGTGGAATGTAATACAAGTCTCTGTACTTCCAACATGCTCTGTCAAGTGTTATTAATCCAATTCAGTTGTTTACTTTCCCTGTTTGTAACAGGTTCCATTTGTCCACGGTCTGATGTTGGCAGTTGTACATCACATTGAGTATTTTTAACGTGTCAAAGTGCTATGTAAAAAAGTGTATTATTACCATCAAGTATAATGAAGGCCATATAAATCAATCAACACATCAGAATTACTTACTTGAAATTCTTATTCTGTGTCTCAAATAATTTGACAATTTTCAAAGAATTCTTGAAACCCTGTAGAGTTGCTAGAAAATCTTCAATCTTTCTCTTGCTGAAATATGAATATCACAAATATATCAATTGACATTTTGTGTGTTGGTCAATGAACTTAATAAACAGGTCAACTCAAACTGGTCGACAGAATACCATGTAAACATTCCTGTGCTGTATATACACATGATCAATATTATAACACAAATCATAAAATCTGAATTTGCATTTTTTTAGTACAAAATTTCTTGGCATGTATTACTTTATTTATCTGAATCGTTGTCAATGGTTACCATCTTTGTTATTTTTTAATACTCAGCTGAGCATGATGGTTAAGTCTGTGAGGAGATGTTATAACACACTTCTTTTCAATTTTTACTTTAATACTTAGAATTGGAAGGTTTTCAAACAGTTTAAGAAATGTAGTTTGCCCTACATCCTATTGCACACAGTAATATGAAATATTACTCATATAATACCAACCTGTATGCAACATCCTCAAAGAATATAGCTCTAGTATCAGGTTGGCTATCCTTCCTGGCTAGTCCTAAACTGTGAATTCTGGGTAAAAATTAAAAAAAATTACAAAGCTTTTTATTATTGGTCAGCAGTGACATGTAGTGAATGCAATGTCTGAACAGATTTATACTCATGTAGTATTATTATAGACACTAAATATGTTCACTGAATAATTCAGTGTTTCTGCTAAGGTTAGGGAACCCCAGTAACAGAAAGGGGAAATCTGGTAAAAATGGCATAGTTACGCATATATTATACCATAATTTTGGTGGGGAACTCTGATAAAATGATTGGGGCACCTGGGTAGATTTTACCTACTTAACAAAAGCACTCTAATTAGTCATCTTTTCTACACAAGATATGAACCATGACAGGTATATAAGGGACCTGTTAGGATAGCTGTTGATATGTGAAGGATTTATAATTCTATGTGCTTATTCAGACATATAGGATTAGGTTGCCTAGCTAAATTGTTCAAGTTGGGAAAAGTACAAAATCCTGATGTGTAGTCATAGGTCTGTAACTGTAACCATAGCAACTAGATCCTTACTTGCTGAGCAGCCTCTCTAAGTCTGGTAGTTTTCGCAGTAAATCCGTTACCTCGGTAACCACTTCATGAATTTTCATGAGATCTTCTATCGCATCTAGCCTGTATAGAAAGTGAAATTACTTTGGGTACATATAGAAAATTAAAATTGATGATTTAAAGCCATGGCAATGAAATAATGAAATATCCAGCATTGGAATGTATGAACGTGTAGTGAAAATCAACCTGCATTATCTTGTATGTTGACTGTATTTGATGAAAAATTTGGGCATTTTTGATGTTCAGTTTTGCAAACACAGTTTGTAACATTTGATAACTATCACTCTGCCAAAGCTGTCTGGTGAAAATACATTATTGGTCAGTGTTTGCCAAAATTTACAAGGTTTGGGAGGTTTTTCAGAATGCATCATGCAAACATTCACCTTAGTGTGTCTCTTACAGTATGTTAGGTCATAGGTCAGGTCAGGTCAGGTCATAGGTCATTCAAAATGGCAATACCTTCCCATATTATCAAACTAGGTCCCGTCAAATACATTCATTTTATCAAGCTGTACGGTTATCAATTGTTTATTGTTTGTGTCAAAGGTCAGGTCAGGTCAGGTCATACCAGGCCAGGTCAGGTCAGGTCAAACACTAACATCATTGACCGATTCTTAATTCCTTACCTATCATTAATAGATTTAGGGTTACATAGTGGAGCACACAGCCATTGTTTAAATAATCTTTTACCAAACGGAGTAGAGCAGTTATCTAGCTTTGCTAAGAGTGTTCCCTCGACATTACCAGTTACTCCACTGTCCATCACATCCAAGTTGTTCAAAGTTACACCATCCAAAACCTACAAAAATGACAGATGAATAACTTAGATCTCAACTTACATCTGCACAGCCAACACTCTTGGTCTTTCCAAGTTAGTTTAGGTTCATATACATAGAAACTTTCTCTTTTCTACACAGTCTTTCTCATAGATGATTTACAAACTTTAAAACTCATACTGACAAGGCCCCTTAGGCCATTCGTAATTTCCTTGGTTAAGGTTGTTGTATAGGCTATTTTTCATCCAATTCTTTATTGTACAAATATTGTTGTAACTTTGTTAAAAATAAAGATATTGACACCAAATTTTCTGAGTTTGTCCCTTTAATATTCATCATAACATTAAAAACATTAAAGTAGAGTTTGTTTAAATTATGATGAAATTTGACACCTGTGTATATTATTATATCATATTTTTCATATTTTCCACTCTGTAATAGGCAATTTTGATTTTTTTTAATTTTTTTTTTTACAGTTGTGATCATAAATATACATGTCAAAATCTGTCTAGACAAAATTTTGAAATTTTGATCCAAAATGATTCAAATTAATTGTCAAAAAGGCAAATTTTGTTGTATGCGTACCCCATTTTCAACAAAGTAGTGCCGAGTGCCTGTTTCACTAACAAAAAATCCCTCTAACCAGTTTCTCGTCCTTCATCTCAATTATCAAATAAAACAAACCCGAATTCCCTAGCATGTATAATAAGCTAGAACGAGTAAAATGAAGAAACGTTCTAAATGGTCAAAAAGGCAAAAAAATCCCATTTTTTGACAATTTCTCAACCATTTCGCGGTACTTGTAAAAACAATACTTGCGAACGCGTAAGTGATTCTGTCTCTTTGAACCCTCTAGAATGAATGAAAATCGTAATATGGCTTGAAAACAGATTAACACTCTGATATATGGCCGCTTACATTGCTAATATGTAGCGTTTCGGTAATGCGATCAACTGTGTCAAGGCTAGGGGGACATCAACAAACTCATGCATATTGCGCATGCGTATCTTTGATTTCAATACGGAGCATCCGTTCGCTCAGTTACTTTCTACAGCGTGATATGAAAACTTTTAGCTGCCGTTGGACAACCCTCGAAGACTCACTACCATATTTGGCATACACTACCACGATGCCGAAAACGAAACTAGGTAAAAGACGTTCCAAACTTCGTTACGAGGCCTTGGCTGAGAATGGAGGGACAGTGTTTCCGTGTGATCATATCTAGTCATGACTCATGCTTGCAGACGTAACTTGTACGTGCGGGGTGACAGTAGATTATGAATATGACCTTGGAGGATAATTGTCAGACTAGAGTTTCTAATTACTCCCTCTGAAACTACGCACCGGACTACAGCAAATCTTATGTATTTTACGCACTTTCAATAAAAATTACATAGAAAAAATTGGGTCTGCAGACAACCATAAATTTGTGTCTGCAGGCAACCATACGCATTCCATTAGCCAAAGAAAACAGAGCGAGTTTGCCTACAGTGTGAGCTCACACGTGTGAACGGCGCGGTACAAGCAAACATGAGGTCTGTGAGTATGATGCAAATCGTCGTTCCTGAAATTGCCTGTTCGATAGTCCATGACGACTCAAATGTACAATGTGAGCAAAATTAAAATGTTTCAATGTTTCAGTTAGGTCCTCAGTGTAATATTGACGTGTGTTACGTATCATTCCCTGGGAAAATCATGATTTCCATCCGCAGATTGCTATAAATAAACACAGTTGCTTTGATTTGTTTATTGTTGTGTCTTTGATTACTTGATGTGTCGCCCATGTCGGCATGTAATCTGAAAATGGTTGTTTTATTCAGGAAAGCGACTCTTAAAATGTATCTAAGCCGTTCATAAAATGTTCAATATTTGTTGGCACTATCAGCTAGTCATGACATCGACTAACATCGTAGAGACATACTGGGATTATATTTACCGCTACGGAGACCAAACTTGGCTCGATCAGTATTCACCGTACCGCATGCATTTGTTTTGAAATACATCGCTTGTGGTAATTGTATCGATGTGAACTCGTACTCGCACATGTGACGGTGATGTTATATTAGCCTGCTAAACTCGGAGTGTGGGCAATACTTCTGCGGGCACCTGATTCTGTCAGAAGCACATGCTCACGATGACAAAAAAATTGTCATCCATCAAACGTTTTTTTTCGTCTTTAAATTTATAACAATTGACAAAAATGCCGACACTCAACGTTTTACAGTCAGGCATTTAAAATACTAAAACATCTTTACGGCAGACTCTCACACTCCCCGTGTGTGTGTTACTCAGGAATTTGTCGTAGAGGGCGCATCAGACTCCCCAGCAAAATGTCAATTACTCTTAGTTGGTCAAAGTTTGTGGCTGTGTTACTGCTTATTGACGGTATGCCCTTTGCTAGTTCCGACTCCAGTGCGTCTAAATAAAAATGTATGAGTGGATTTACATAGTTTTATTGATAAATTCACCTGACGTCCTAGCCCACACAGATACCTTAAATGAAGAAAAATATTAGGGAAAAATATCTAATTATACACGTCTACTACTGTGCTAGTGCCTTGTACTGAGCTATTCAAGACAAATTCTACAACCACGTTCTATACAAAGTATGTGATCGCATAGTGTTATTTTTATGGAAATCTGCTGTTCGAATAAACATATGTAATAATAACAGAACCTCATGCCATGTGAGTTCACAGGCATATTTGCACTCATGCTTGCAGTGGTTTTATTTAGCGGTTCATAGTGACAAGGCCCCTTAAGTCACTTGTTTTTCCTTGGCTGAACGAAGACAAATATCAGGAATAATATCTAAATATAGATGTCTACAACCAGTTTATGGATGACTTCAGAACTGCTGTGTTAGTGCCTTGTACTGAGTTAGTGAAGACAAAAGCTACAAATACTACTGTTGAACACTTACCATATGGTGCCTTCCCTTGGTGAAATCTGTAGTAGTTGTCTGTGTTGTAGATCTTAAATTATCTATTGGTTTATAAACTGTAAAATTTCTCATAGATAGTAACTCGTCTTCTAGGAAGCATTTCTTCAAGTACCTTGAACAGACAAGACAGTAATAACATGGTTAATTTTATGAATGTGATAAGTGATAGAAACTGCAAATCATTCTGAAACTGTGCGACAGTTTTCTCTAAAAATGAACAAGTTTTGTGACTTACCATGTAATAGCACCCAGAGCACTGATTGCTAATTCACAATCTTCTTTGGCTGTTAGACCTAAAGTGTCAGCTGTTTGAAAGAAAAAAACAGACAGATGATGACACAAAAACAAGACATTCATATTTTTCTGAAATTCTAAGACATTTATTTCAGCACGAAACAAAACAAAAGAACAATGTAGACAAGATGAAGTCTATGAAAGGTACACTCTGATTGGTTAAAAAAAATATATTCAAATCTGCCCTGTGTCCATTTCATAAACTAATTCTATGTACATTAGTAATTTTTGAAAACTTACTTTCCGACAGCATCTTTTTGATTCCTTCTGGCCAGAATTCCTCTTCTTTCTCATCAACATCTTCATCTTCCATCTCATCGTCATCACCATCATCATCACCATTTTTCCTTTTCTTTTTCCCCATTTCAAAATATTTCTCCTCGGCTAGAAATTTCAAAGTTTTGCTACTATCCCAGAACTCACTGCCCGAGGATAGACAGTCTTTTAAAACAGTCAGTAAATTGTCTTTGAAGACTTGTTGTGTTTTCTGTAGAAGTTTACCTTTCTCATAAAGGACCTGTTGAAAATAACAAGAATATTTAGAGTTTATGAGGTTTTTCCTCAAGTGAAAATACTTACAAAAAACTTTGATCAACCTAGTCTAGTAAAATGTTAATGCTCAATGTTTGAATTATGATTCCAGGGTTGGGAACCCGATGAATGTCTTTACCCACCAGGGGTCGAAATAATGAAAACAATTCTCTTGTCCACTGGACAACTAGAAAATAAAAAGTACTTGCCTGATCAATAACCATATGATATTCTCCGTCTCTTGGGACAAGTACTTTTCAAGACAACTTGCCCTAGACCTCAAATCATTTGTCAGGGACAAGTAAAAGGCCATTATTTTAAGCCCTAGCCACTATCTGTTCAATGTACTGTACAGCCGGATACTTTTTATACAAAGCACTGTAACAATCACCACCTAGTAATCGAAACTTTACAACAGACTCGGATGTACAGGATAAAATTATCTGTAGTTATCATTACTCCTAACCTGGGATGATCGGAAGGAAACCCTCCTACATACAAGGCACTCGGTAACCAAGACTAGACTTATTTGTATCTCATACAATGTGACAGATTATTTACAAATATGATTAATTTATGTTTATCATTACACAATCCTACAAATCATTTCAGCAAGTATATTAAGTTGACATGGTTTTGATGAAATCACCAGTTTTTACTGTAAATGATCATCCTTTCACTTACCTGAGCTGGAGTAAAATGAGCTAAAAGAGTTCTAAACCTGGAACAGTGACGATCATCATGGAACTGACCAAGCTACAAAACACAGAGTGCAAACATTATTGAAACTATCACATCTGTAAAAGCTGAAAGCACATATATGGCAAAAAGGGATCGAGAAATAGCAAAGCTAGTCTAATTTAAACAAAGCACAGCAAAACAATACCAGGGAAGTAACTGACAAACCCGATACGCTGCTGTTCAAGCAAACAAGTTTTTTTTGTGTACACACAGTAATTTTTAGATATTCAAATAAGGTGTTTTGATGTGTTGACATTTAGAAGCAGAATACTTAGAGTACAACAGTGTGCCCTCTAAGGATAGCCTAATTTTGTTGTTGCGAGTCAAAATGATAGAAAATGGCATTTCTTGTCAGTCACCACAGAGATAGGTGAACACCAAATTTTGGTGCGTTACTAGAAATTGTGTGTCAGACTCCGTGGCACATGAAATTGGCTTACAGGGAACACTG
>NC_135561.1:7491017-7496017 GCF_964340395.1 Glandiceps talaboti
ATCAGGAGCTGTGAACATAGCTAATTTAGCTTTTGTGGAGGATCCAACAGAGGGTGTCCTAACTGGTGTTGACACTTCCTGTGTACTCTCATTTACTTTAGGAGTGGTGAATTCACTTAGTGTTTTCTTTACTCTAGGTGCTGATCTAGGAGTAGTGGTGGCACCACGTTTTCTCTTAAGTGGTTTCTTGGAGAATAAAAACAGAATATCACTTGTAAAATCATAATTTAGGAAGTTCAGATTTCATTAAATTAACACTAGCATTTAAATACTAGTTGCCATTTTCCATGCAAATTACAATCAACAACAGCCAAAGATTGACTAAGGTAAACAAAAAGGAATTACAGAAGTTCACTCTCATTTACTGAAAAATGTAAACAACAATATTTATGTATTATCAGAGAATATAATCATGAAGTATTCATGTACAATGTTTTTGATATTAGCAGACGGTCAAATCAAATGGAGTTTCTCAGATACTTTACTGTGGTTCCCAACCAAAGCTAGTGTGGTGTGGTTGTGGTTGTGGTTGTGGTGTGGTATGGTATGGTATAGTTTGGTGTGGTGTGGTGTCGTTTGGTGTGGTGTCGTGTGGTGTGGTGTTGTGTGGTATGGTATGGTGTGGAGTGGTGTGGTGTGGTACAGGGCAGGTCTATTATCTTATCAGAGTTCCACAAGTCTTTTACCAACATTCCCCATCAAAGCTATCATACAAGGTATGTCAGTTTTACCAGATTTTCTTTACACATGTTGTTACTGAGTCTGGGTTTGACGTTCCCAAATCTTAAAAAAAATCCTGGATGTACGTGTGTATGCTTTCTATAAAATTCTTATAGCTTACCTTCTAACATACAATGATGTTGAATGTAGAAGTTTACTGCCACTACTACAGTTAATATAATGGGTGTTGAACACTTACCTGTGGTGTTTCAGGTTCTGAGACTGATGAATATGTTAAATCATTCTCATCAACCCCACTACTGCCACTGTCCGAATCAAAATCACTTCCTGGCTTGAACTCGTCACCTTAATATATCAGAAACATTACGATCACTCTAATGCAGTGAATCAAACTAATCACACTACACTTGCTTCATTATTGTCACCCTTTCTTAGAAAATTAATGTGAACAGCAGATATTTAATAAACCTTTGTTGACACCATCATACTTTCATTTTTTATTTTTTATGGATGATTTTTTAATTATCACATATTAAAAATTCAACACGTTAAGATGAATTGGAACGCCTGCATATAAAAGTTAAACTATAAAAGAAATTATTCAAAAACTTCATCCCCATTTTGGGACTTCACTTACCAGACTCCTCATCATCGTCACTGTCTGATTCTACAATAATTCTCCTTCTTTTACTTTGTTTTTGAACTTTGACAGCTTTACGAGCTGCCGCACGAGGGCGCTTTGTTTGTGGTTTTTTGTTTGCCACTTCATCCTCACTGTCACTATCATCCTCACTATTTTCTTTATCAACACCAAGAAATAAAAAATGCAAAATTAATACAAAAGCTCATAAATTATAGGGCATTTTTGAAGACAGAAGAAATTCAGCAAAAATAGCGTTTTTTACTAAGGTTTGAGAGATCTTGTAACAGAGTACAAAATTAGTGATACTTGCAAGTATAGATTCTAACACCTTAGACCACAAGTTTGGTGAGTGAAAACTTGTAAAATATCTTTCTAAGTTCAGTAGGTTGTACTTTTTGTACATATAGTGAGGAACCAAAAGAAAAGACTTGAGAGTCTTGGATAAATTTTACCTGCAGGATTCTTGAAACTGACAACTGCTCCATTGCATAAAAATGTGTTTTTGAAATAATTCTTATCAAACTCACCATTTTCTACTTCCATCTCCTCCTCCTCATTCTCTCCATCATCAGCTCCGTTTGCATCTTCATCATCTGAAGGAGTACAAACCACCAATTCTAGCCTTTCGTCTACACTAAGTTTCAAAGCGTTGTCAGCGTCTTTGGTTGCTTTCTGTACGTCTGGTTTAGGACTAAAAAACTTCCCACCACGTAGCACTTCTTTAGATCCTAGTCCAGTGAATGGTTGTACAAACCTAGAAAGAAACAACAAGACCAAGTTTATTTACTTACAGTTTCAAATCCTTTATAACACAGGGTATATCCAGTAATCAATTACAGTAATACGATTTCTAGAAACACTGGGCAGTATCTAATTATTGCACTTGGCAAATATATCAAATTAAGCAATATACAAAGAGACCACCACCTACAAAATAAGTTTAATACGTAATAAAATATATATCTCCATAAATCTATCAAATTACCAGACATTATTTTTCTCTTTCTTAACATTGAATAACTTTTGTAGTTCATTAGTTTTTATTATGTTATGTAATGCATCTTTACATAGTTTACTATTTTCGTTATTATTTTCCTTTTATGATTTGTACCATTAACAACTTCCCAGGGTTTTGTTACCTGTACTCAAATAAACGATGAAACGAATATTCAACCAAATGAATAGCTTGTCATGTTTTATTAAATATTTTACTTACTTTTCCTTGATCCATGCCCTACTGTTACTATCATCAAAGAACTGTACATGTACCATTGGTGTTTTGCCTCCTTTGTAGTGAGTTCTACGAGTTGGATGTTGACAAACCAAACTAGGCCACCATGGAAATCTGTCAAGTTTAGCCCAAACTATGTCTCCAATCTTGAACTGGCAAGCTGAAATAAATGGAATGTCAACTGTTGGCAAGAATGCAGAACAGTGGACTGACTGTACCACAGATACACATTTGTATTCAAGTTAGGGAGTTAGGGTTATGGTTGGATTTGGAAAGGAATGGAGCTAGACTCCCTAGGATAAGCCTCATTTGTACCTTCTCCAATGGTGGACACATGTCCTACTATGTTCCATCGCCCACAGCATGTGTCAAGTTGCCATAATGATACACGGTACTACTACTAGCTCAACTCAATGAGAAATCAAAACACACGTGACACAGTGTCAACAGCTGACCACGCATGTAGGTGTCAATCATAGCCCAACTAGTGACAGTCCTTCTGTAGTCTGATTAAAACCAGAGACAACCAATTTGATTATATATTCTATTTCCAAGTACAACTTATAGATAATGGAACTAAGAAATCAGACAATTTGGTCAAAGATACCTTTATTTAGTTCCATCATGGAGCTCGAAGGGTAACTAAAATCATCACAGATGATCTAAAACCTTTAATCGCGAATATCGACATCGCGTCTTACATCGTAAATGAGAAGTGTTTGACAATGTCATCCACTCTTTATGTCAGCTACATTAAAACACTGTGTATTAACAGTCAGAAAACATTACTAGTAACACGTTAGACGACCGCAATGACATAAACAAAAGAATTTTAAAGAGTAAATGCCCTCATTGACCTACCTGCCGCGCCATTTTGTTTTGACCTCGGACTACGTTGGTTTGCCTTCTCTCCAGGAGAGTTACTCTTTGATTTTTCACTGGGAACATCTCCGACAGTTGGTGAAGGTATCTTCCTTTCTGCTGCCGCTGGAGATTTTGTAAAATACGAGAAAAGAGTGTTTGTTTTCGGCATGACAAGTGGCTTCCTACTTCACAAATCAGTGAGAAACATTTCGCGGGAAATTTTGGAATGTGAGCATGCGTATATCGGATAGTGTCAAAGGTCATCGTTACTTAGTACATCTCATTTACGTGATAGGGGGGGGGGGGACTGGATGAAAATTATACAGGTGGACGACTCGATGTTTTAGAGGGGGGGGGGGCGGGAGAGTCCTCATTTTCCATGGTAGCGTTTGGAAAGGGTCGCTATTTCTTGTGCAATTATATTTTTGATCACAGATATTCCAACGGCAGAGGAGGGGGGGGGGGCAGTTCTAAAAAAAGCACCTGTCCCACTAGTTCTAGAAGTTGTACTATCCCCCACCCGGCGGGGTAGATAGTATTGCAACTGGGACATTTAATTTTTTCATAAAATAACCACGGATACATTCGCATGATCATTTACTTATAAGAAGACATTGTATCTGTTAATTAGTGATCAATATTATCTGTAGCGGGAGTATTCTATCATTGTTTGATCAGACAACCACTTTGACAATATATTCTCTGAAAATTGCTAAAAGAAATACACTGAACATGTTGATTAGTGGTCGATATCATCCCAGAGTAGTACAGAAACAGGGTGAAAAGATTTCAACTTGAAATCCTCAAAACGTTCAGACCGGTTCAGACACAAGGTAAATTATCAGTGTAACCGATACCACAGTATTCGTAAGCTTATAACACAGTATTCAGACTTTCATACACAATCTTGTGTGGGTTGTCTGCAGATCTGAGACTTAGATAAAGGGATTTGGTCAGAGTCGAGCACAAAAAGTCGATAAAGAAAGAGAATATTCATTGGGAAATAAATCTAGCGTGAAGAGGAGGAACGAGTGATACATTCAAACTACAACTTTGGATGTTCTATGAAAAGTCGAAAAATAATGAATGATGTGAATTTAATGTTAGAGAATAACCCGATTGCGTCGTGGGACGCCCTCTCTGTTGGGAACATGAAGTTGTATAACGGGACGATGCGAACCGAACATCTGTAGCCGGCCCTATGTCTGATCCGTCCGGCTTTAACACGATATCAACGGAAAGAATTATGATAAAAAATAGCATAAAAAGACCACGGACAGAATTGTTCAGTCACTTTCGACAAAGTCTCTAACCAGCACCTCAACTTCTACGAAAAAAATCGACTACATTCGCAAAGGTAAGGACATATTTCCTTCTAAGGTCTACATTGAGTTCGGAAAGTTGCAAATGTTAAACGCAATCTGTTTACGGAGGACAGCGAAATGAAGATTTTTCAGCGAGAGACGAAGTAGTGACAGTTCAATTAATTTTTACACACAGCCTTTCCCATATAATTCTCTAAAGTCTTTCAATAGTCTTCAAGAGGGTTATAACAGGACGCCACACATGATGAAAAACAAT
>NC_135561.1:7501017-7502031 GCF_964340395.1 Glandiceps talaboti
TTGTTTGGTAAATACTAACAGGATCACATCCAAAATCATATAGATATACTGTTTTCTGATATCCCATCCAACGTTAACTGAATCATCTAATCTGACCCTCCTCTAATCATAAAAAAAAATTCACAGTAAAACAAACGTGCACAATTTGTAAAACTGCATATGTTTGTGGTATTGTTGTTTGGGTAGTATTATGACGTCAGTGAAATACTCAAGGCACTTAATACTTATAATGATTGTTGATACACGATACTTATATATCATATTATGATTCTTCCACAGGTGGCGCTGCACTCATTTTGGGTAACAACCCATCCTACTCTCCCGATGAAGTAGAAAACGAATTGATCTCAACTGCCACTAGTAACAAAGTCGGCAATGTTCGCGGTTCAGTCAACTTGCTCTTATATGTCGGTAAGTTGACGTTTCCTGAATTCTACTAATTAGTAGGTATTCAGTCGATTCAGTCCACAGGGACACGTATCAAGTTATTGATTAGATTGTTGTTTTCCTTAGGAAAATTTCACTCGAATCCTGGTACCACAAATGTATCAATATGCGCTGTATACTAAATGATAACTAAAGGGCAGCCACTGAACCTCTACTAACTCCGCTGTATGCAAATTAACATTTTCGCCATCTTGATCGATATGTTAAACCAGAGGCCAAAGCCATCACCCACCACAACAATGATAAAAATCTTGATCTTATTCATGTCTGGAAGTCTTCGCTGGAAGGTAAATTGCCAGTTATCGTTAAGATTTTTAAGGCATTTTGCTGTATGTTCCTCTTGTGTTTTTTTTCCAATAGGCGTAGCGTGAAAATAAGTAGTTAATCATGAACGTCGTCAGAAAACAGATGACTTAATGTTCTTCCTGTCTTCATTTTTTTCAACAGGTAACTAAAGTATTAACGGCAACGAAAATGGTTAATCGAAAATTCAGATTTTCGGATCGATTTTGGTTTTAATTCCTGTAATTTATCAGTGATAAAAAAGAAAATTAAAGAATTAAGATG
>NC_135561.1:7502131-7554631 GCF_964340395.1 Glandiceps talaboti
AAATTATAAATACACAAGTTTTCCGTCTGTGTCTGTGTATGTGTACATGAATGTCACGGTATATGTGTACGTGTATGAGTGTGTTGTGTTTGTGTCTGTGTGTCTATATAATTGTATGTATGTATGTATGTATGTATGTATGTATGTATGTATGTATGTATGTATGTATGTATGTATGTGTATGTGTGTGGGTGTATGCGACGTTGAATGTTGGAATGTTTGACTTGGTTCTTAAATCATAACATCAAGCATATCACGGAAACACACGGGTTGTATTGGTGCATACAAATTGGACAATGATATGAAGGATTCTCAAGATCCGAGTGTCTGTGATCCCAGAAAAGTGCTCAATAATTGAATGACAAACAAGACTAGAAGTGATCACTAATGATCACGACGAGTAGTACATGTACTAATACATCATTACGGCATCTCATTGGTCCGAGTCTTTTACGGACCAAGCTTTCAGCAGGCGGCCCAAAGGGAGAATGCGCCCTAGGAACTAATTTGCCAGAAAAAAATCATAGTTCTCATCATCTCAGATCACAATCTCTCCAAAAATTTGCTTTATCAAAATTTGTTTCTACACCTTCAAAAACACCGTGGAAGAAATGTTCAAGTTGGGGTTCACCGTCATGTTGTTTTAGTTTCCCATAACTATATAACTAAGTATTCGGCGGCGAGTTTTGGATTGCAAGTTGGCTAAATTCGATATTATTTTGACCTCAATTTAAAACATTGTACGGTATAGTAAACCGCTAATTTTCTTTATCCGAACTGAAAATAGACAAAGTATGAATAGAAATTTAAGATTTCAATTCCCACATTTAATGACGTCAAAGTTCTCATAGAAGTTGAGGAACGAATTGAGACTTTGTCCAGTTAGACTACTGTTGTAATGTCATGTTTATCATAATCCTACCTGTTAATATATACGGATAAGGCCCAACGGATGATATATTGTACAATCATCGGGCTACAACTGTTTGGTTCACATCGCTTTATCTATGAGTTGGATTTGGAATCACAAGTCATTTCCCAGATTAGTTATTAGTGTTCAGAAATTTATCATAATCTATCATCTCAATTTTTTTTTGACAAACGTCCTACAAGATTACGACTTGTCACATACCTTCAACGTTCTGTATAGTGCATGTATGTAGTTTCTCAATACTACGATAAAAAGGAAAACATTACCTAATGTAGGCTTCTCTTCTCATTTTCTCATTGTACTTGGATTAAATGTATGTATGTATGTATGTATGTATGTATGTATGTATGTATGTATGTATGTACGTACGTACGTATGTACACCTTTGATAGAATAGCTGTTACAAAATTAAGGATTTCAAACCATATATTGCCAATTGAAACTGGCCGTTACAAGAATATTGAAAGGAAAAAGAGATTATGCACCTTGTGTAGCTCGAGTATTGGAGATGAATTTCACTGTGCATTACTGTGTAAAAATGAAAAAAAATTCAGAAGATAAGAGATGAATACTTGGACATTTTATTTAGTTTACAGTCGCAGTTACTTAAATTTGATAATCATTCTCTATTTAAGTACATTTTTTCATTTGTAGATGATACTGTAGCAAGTGTCACAGCTAAATATCTCAGTGATATACTTAATATTTTCAAGACATTGTAAACATCAGTGTTTCATTTGGTATATTTTCTTGCCAATGTCACTTCTTGTGTACACGGCTTAATAAATAAATAAATAAATAAATAAATAAATAGATAAATAAATAAATAAATAAATAAATAAATAAATAAATAAAATATGTATGTGTGTGCATGTATGTATGTATGTATGTATGTATGTATGTATGTATGTATGTGTGTGTGTGTATGTATGTATGTATGTATGTATGTATGTATGTATGTGTGTGTATGTGTGGATGTATGTGTATATGTGTATGCATGCATGTGTGTGCATGTGTGTATACATGCATGTGTGTGCATGTGTGTAAGGGTTATGTAATACGTGGTCCATCACTTTAATTAAAGATGGCATGTAGATCTGAATTAAGAATTGTTATGACGTAACTAACCTATTAAAGATACGACAGTGATTGTTACCATGGTTACAGTAGTTCAAATAGTTTATGAACTTATTACCCTCATTGCAATCGACCTATCGTTCAAGATCTATCTACAAAGTCACACCCAGAATTAAGGATGGCAGTCATCTGGCTTAAACACTTGTTGACGTTGAATTTGAAATAATAGTCCGTTTGAATTAAAGTTTTTCCATCTACACTATTCTCTTTTTAAATCAATCATAAGATCATTACTGCTGGTCCTAGTGTCAATTGCTTTGACATGTTGATATTTTTACCTTTAAAATGTTGCATTGCCTCATCTTTAAGAGCCTGAGTGTTTTACAGCGTGTTGCAGATTAGTGTTCACTCGCTCTGTTCAATAACAAACTGTACATGATACAGTTTCTGGCTACATTTCGTCCTAAGAAAATAAAAGGACCAATCTACCACATGCACCATGCACCATGGTGACATCAAATGTCTAGTTACAGTATGTTTAAATGGTTTATTTCATTCAGGTTAAATGTAGTAAGAAATTGTGACATTGTTATCTTAAAATGTACAATGTTATATGCAATTAAATCAATTTCGTGTTGGTTTCTGTGTGATTTCATCGAAGAGAGCAAGTGAAAAGTTATAACCTACAATGCGCATTATACATAATTATATCAATTTGAAAATGGGCATTGAACCTGGCTTTATGATTACCCCTCAAATCTTTAACTAACTCCCTCATTATAGCGTGTTGTTGATCTGCACTTGAATATTAGACCAAAGAGACTTACATTGGGATGACGTCCAAAGTAAAATAATTAATTTCGCTTACGCATTACGCATTTCACATTACGCATTTTCACATGACGATGTAATAATCATTGCTGTTCATTTCTGATACCAAAATCTCGTCATCGACCGTGGTATAAGGATTTAAAGGTATGCCTTTAAGCATAATATAACCTAAACAAGTCTTAAAGTAGCATTTATTTTCAAAGGAGGGAATAACAACCGGGATAACAACTAGTGATTCAAACTCGGAGATGTTACGTAATAAGTAAGAGCGTCCTCTACGTCATCCATCGGGGACATGATATGAAATATTATGTAATGTGCATCTGGATGGGATGGGCTAATATACATGTAAATAGTTCACGATTCCATACCATGGTTAGAATTGAATAAAGAATAACAAAAAATATACAAATATCATATTCTACAAATTAATATCAAACAATGTTAAAACACCGACCAAATAAATATAATTTAATTTAATTAAAACACAATTAATATATCTGAAGTACCGGATGAACTTCGGGTACAACCCCCCCCCCCTCCCCCATACACTCATAGAAACAAACACACACCACAAGCGAGCCCAACGGTCAGAAACGTTTAGAGGTAAATATATAACATATACTTAACATAACATATTACAGGCAAGTATCGTAACTTGTGCTTAACATAAATATTTGGGGTTTTATAAGATCTAAAGCCTTTCATCCTAAATTCAATTGCAAAATGTTAAATATATCAACTTCCTTGATTAAAAGGCCTAAAAAATTGTTTGGTTCCCGTTACCCGTCTCCACCTAGGTTTTTCACTGCCGACCCTAAACTTTCTTTTACATATTCGAGAAAAAACAAAACAAAATCAAGAAAATTGTGAAGTGTTGCTAGAAATAGTGGATGCGGCAACTGATATCAACTTAAAAAGACAATAAATTATGAAACTGTTCTTCCAATCTGTAATGGCTGTACATCTGATGTGAAGAAACCAATAACACACAGAGAAGATATGGAAAACAACGGAAAACATACTAACTACCTGAACTAGACACTTACACAATGAAAGAAAATCTACCAACCCCCACCTATTCTAAAATTGAGCATAATCGGAACCACACAATTTTGTTTAGTCAAAGCATAAACATCATTAGATGTATGAACATTTTTCAAGGTGTCTTTCTGTTTTGAGCGCTTTCAGAAATTTAGGATAACCATTTACTTTTCGTAAATGTGCATTATTCCTTTTAGTAGAGAAGATTCTTGCCATGGATCATGGGTATCGAGGATTTACCAAGTATATAACTACAGAAAAGAATGTTTTTTTCTTAAAGGTTGTAATTTTTGGTTAGTGGGATGGTATTATTCACACATGGGAGATATTCCTCACTCGCATATAAGGAAAATTATAAATTTCACGAATCATATAAGGAAAATTACAAATTTCACGAATCTAGGAAATAACTTATATGAATTGTGGGTCACGGTTAATGCCAAGTCCTATATGTTCTTGTATAACTAAGCGATGTGAACCCAACAGCTGCATCCCTATGTATGATCCGTCCGGCCTTATCCCGGTATCAACGGAAAGGATTAAGATAAAAAATGGCATAAAAAGACCACGAACAGAATTGTTCAGTCACTTGTGTCCAAGACTCAAACTGGTCCTTCACCTCTTACGAGAACTTTGACTCCGGAAATGTAAGTATATCACCCGGTATAATGTTGGCGGAGTTTAGAGGGCCACACCTGGTACAAAGCTGACGTGAAGTCCGTGAAAGACTAATGAGTTATACCGTAAAGAAGTGTCAAATATTCCTCGTCATTCCCAATTTGGGTGGTCAACCTTTAGTAACAAATCTTTATATGCTATCCCAGAAACTGTCTTGTCTACTTTGGATACCTAGGAGGTTAATTTCGAAATGACCATTGTAACGTATCCTAAGTTTATGTTTTGCTTCGTTTTCAACCTGGATTTTTACATGATAACTATCACCGTAAACTCAATTTCTTGGGTTATTGCACTACGCTTTTAGATATTTAGGAGTCACTTTTTCGGCAGACATGGCTTTCTCAGCACCGAACATACATAGCATAATGTACACCAAGGAGCCTGAGGTATTCTTGTCACTCTATATATTTGAAGATGAACTTGATAATAGAAGAAGAGTCCGGGATTTAACCTATACAACAAGTTCTTCTGTGACGTCACCTTCATTCCAAAATCACCCTTGACAAATGACCAGCAATGCATGTCAACGAGTAACCTATACATTCATTTCCACCGTTTCTCTCTTGCAGTGAATCACAATGTATCGTCTTATCGTCGCCCTTACTCTCCTGGTCTGTGCTTCAGCACGCCTTGCTCCATTGCAAAAAGCCGCCGAAGGCAAAGCTATCCCCAACAGATACATGGTCGCCCTCCATGTAAGTATTATCACAAGTCGGTGACTTTTCCTGTTTTAAAAAAATCCGAAACATGTTGGTGAGAATTTCATAAGACTTAACCCTGTGGAGACTTTGAAAGCGTAGAGAATTGACACATTAATTCATTTCGTCTTTACTTTTCCAACTTAGGATGGAGTTGATAAACAAAACGTCATTGACCAGATGCAACATCTTTTGAGTGCCAAAAGACTTGATGGACACGTTCACCGTCAATACAACAAGGTTTTCAACGGATTCGCTGCTGAATTGCCAAAGTTTGCAGTCAATTGGGTAAGATACAATTTGTCGTAAGATAGCGGATGGATACGCATGGTAACATAGAGAAAAGGAACGTTGCAAGAAAAGACAGACAGAGAGAAAGAGAGAGAGAGAGAGAGAGAGAGAGAGAGATAGAGAGAGAGAGAGAGATAGAGAGAGAGACCGTCTGTCTGTCTGTCTGTCTGTGTGTCTGTCTGTCTGTCTGTCTGTCTGTCTGTCTCTGTGTGTAACCAATGAATGAAATTTAAAACCAAAGAGATGAAGATACTGAAAAGTCTTTAATTCAAATTAAAACGTATCTTCTTTTCAAGAGTGTCAAACCTCTAACTATTCAATTTCACTCTAGCTCCTGACTTTGGAAGAAGTTGAATTTATTGAAGAAGAACAGATCTTCACTGCTGCTGAAACCTGGGGTTTGGACCGTGTTGATCAGAGAGACCTTCCCTTAGATGATTACTTTGGACCAAAAGGTAACCATACAATCCTTTCAAATCATATCTTCAAATATTGTTTTCTTCTTCAAATCTCTGGGTAGTTTTTTCGCTGATACTGACAGAAAGTAGGTTTACAATAATTATGTTGTCTAAAGTCGCTATGTATGATGTCATCAAAACTGATATTTGCACATTTGGTGTTTCCTAGGTACCGGAGCTGGTGTCAACGTGTACGTCATTGATACTGGTATTAACTACGATCACAATGACTATGGTGGCAGAGCTCAGTACTTTGATGATCAAATCGGAACCGGTGTAAGTATTCATAGCCAATGCCTCTCTGTCATAGAATGTTTTATTTCAAGTTCGTTTCAAAATGTTAACTTTGAAATAACGACCTAATGAGGTTTTGAAATGGTTGATAACTTTTAATATCAATTTTTCAAATGTTCAATTCCTCACATTAATCACAGCATAAGCTTAAATGTAAACTCATAATATAACCTATGTAAGTCATTTATACTCGTAGATTGTACATGATATGATTTAGTCGGCAATTTTCTATTCTTTTACAATGTAATAGCCTGTATGCCACAATGCAACATGGGTAGCTAGTAAAACTTCAAATGACGTAAGTTTATACGTGTACATTGTACATCATATAATTTAGTTGGCCAACGTTCACGTTTTTGCCTGTTTTACTGTATAATAGCATGTATATAGCTATCAATTCTCTAATGGCGCCATCACTGGTGTAACTAAAGTTACAATCCTTTCTCCAAGCTCACAGAATATCAAACAACATAGGAAATATGAATACACGTAAATACACCTTTATGTGTTATTTTCCCTATTTTCTTTAAACCAACAGGGTGCTGACTGCAACGGACATGGTTCTCACTGCGCAGGTACAGTTGGAGGTACCACATGGGGTGTTGCTAAACAAGCCAATCTTTGGGCTGTACGTGTCTTGGGATGTACCGGATCTGGTTCCACTAGTGGTGTTGTTGCAGGTATACATTATACAAGTTACTCACAATACAAAACTAAAAAAATGTCTAACAACTGCCGTGGTAAAGTTGCATTGCCTGTATTTGAATTTACATTTTCGAGTTGGTGTACGTAATGCACAATGTACACTGAAATTAAAAAGGCATATCGACATTAAGATGATGGAGGTGATTGATCGAATTGATTGGTAAAAAAATTATAACGTAGTGTCATGTGCACGTGTATGTAGAGAAGAATTCTTAACAAGAGCTGTACCATTTAATATCTAATTTGAAGACTTTAAGAAATATCAGATATTTTGAACGAAAAGTGACAAACAACGGCAATAAAATTACACACTGTGTGCCTCTAATGAATGGAAAATATTGCATACAGAATTGTAATATTAAAATATGAAGGCAAAATTACTTTGAATTTGATTTCATCCATATTTTTGTTCCATTCACAGGTATGGATGCTGTTGCTACCTCTGGATCTTTGCCCGGTGTTGCTTCAATGTCTCTCGGTGGTGGCGCTTCTTTCCTTATGGACCGTGCTGTCAACACCTTGAAGGATGCTGGTTTTGTCGTAGTTGTTGCCGCTGGCAACGATAATTCCGATGCCTGTAACTCCTCCCCAGCTAGAGCTCCAAATGTGAGTTTTAATTAATTAAGTAATCTATAGCTATGAGTAAATTATTTTTACTCATAGCTATAGATTACGATCGGTCTGATTAACTAATCTGTGTTTATCACGTGCAACACGCACACATACACACACACACACACACACACACACACACACACACACATGTACACACATGACAAAACTGATGATTATTTCATATTCAATTCTGACAATGTAGAAGTATGTGGGCAAAATTTTATTTATTGCAAATTTTGTATTCACCAATATTTAAAGTTTATATAATCGATGTGTCGTAGATAATTTTCTATTACGCCTTCTCTTACTACCTGTATTGTTTTAGGCCATCACCGTTGGCGCCACTGACAGTTCTGATAGACGTTCATCTTTCTCCAACTATGGCTCTTGTGTCGATATCTTCGCTCCCGGTACTTCCATCACCAGTTGTTGGTGGAACGGTGTCGACTCTACCCGTACAATCAGTGGTACCTCCATGGCTTGTCCCCATGTCGCTGGTAAGTATGATATCCCATACATGTCTAGTCTTGCTGTTAGATGTTCGGGCTTTCTTTCGATACTATAAGCGAGGGCTTGCCCGAACATCTTGGATGTTCCATCCTCGATAGCGATGTTCGGTCGTGTGTCGTATTTTATCGGAAGAACATCCGAGGTCTAGCAGATAGACTGTCAACGGCCAAGCCACTTCGCGTTTTATATGCACACACACACAATGGGTCCGCCATCTTGAAAACATCCAAAATCAACAAAAAGTAGTGACAATTTATACACATTAAAGCGGGGTATTGGGAAGATCACTGCAGAACCATGAAATTCATGACGATAATTAATAGAAAAGTGACAAAAGCATACATAGGAACATAATTTTGTGTTAAAATGACCGATGTGAAAAACCCGGAAATGTAGATATCGATAACATTGACTTGTTGAGTACCAAAGTTTGTTTTCGTTTTAGACAGACTATAAAAACTGAAAACACGATTGCCATGTTGCATTACACTCGTTCCATCCTCGATAGCGATATGATGTTCGGTCGTGTGTCGTATTCTATCGGAAGAACATCCGAGGTCTAGCAGATAGACTAACACATGTCTAGATCACATTTAAATCTGATCACATGATGAATGTAGATACTAGAGAACCATTCGGCATCCTTCTTGTATCGATCCACAGTTTGTAGGTGATACACAAATACCTAAAGTGTTTCATGTTTTCTTTTCATCGTAGGTGGCGCTGCCGTCGTTTTGGGTAACAATCCTTCCTACACTCCCGATGAGGTAGAAAATGAACTGGTTTCAACTGCCAGCACTAACAAAATCTCCGATGACCAGGGTACCGTCAACTTGCTTTTATACGTCGGTAAGTGTCAAGTGTTGCCATTACGTCCCCCCCCCCCCCCCATGATAGGGCGTTGAGAGATACATAAACATGTAAAGCTCAAACTTTCATCGCTTGTCAAATTCAAGCAGTTTGTTTTGTTATATGTTATCATTCCTCAGTGATTTATAAATAATATAAATAAATATATGTTCTGAAACCAACCACTGAGACAGTTGGTCCCACAATGAGATCTCAGTTAGACCGGTTTATAGAAAGCGCCCTCATTCGGTATATTTCTGGTCCAACCGCCACATTCAACAGGTGGTCGGGATTAACAATTGTGAAAAACAACAATAAATTAATAAATACCATGTTTTCTTTCTTCCAACAGCTAATTAATTCTATGGTAAAGAAGAACTAAATACCTAAAGTGGAACTTCATAATCGGCATTGCATGTCATGTAATTTCGTTCTGGGGTATATTGATATATTAAAGTAAACAAAATAATATTAAATTATGCTTGTATTGGTTTTGTTCTGTTTTGGTGAATCGTGCGTGTTTATATGCACTACTCAACTTTTCACTGAGGTCGTAAAAACCTTGCACACTTAACAACTTAGATACACAGTCACAATGTTCTGAGTCGCTGAACTGAAGTTCCATTGGTTCAAGGTTATTCCCGCCGTGGACTCAAGAATTTGTGAAGGAAAGGATATCGATAAACAAATCTTAGACTCAAATAAATGATACCCGAAGAGCTGATTCAGAGCACAGTCCCTCTATCACTGTGTTCAGAGATACGTGTGTGTGTAGGTGTAGAGTGTGTGCTACATGTACAAAAACAGTGTGTGAACAATTATCTCCATACCGGTACTGTTCTGATTTACTTTGTATATGTCTACTTCTCCTTGGAGTCTCGTTTACTTGGCTGTGACATCTCGTAACATCTCTCGAGATTGATACTGAACCAGTGTGAAAATTGTTTTTCGTACTATCTCACAGTTGCATATTTTTGACGTCAAAATGATTTCAAGAACGAAAGAAAGACAGTGGTAAATCATATACAAATGCCTTTGACGGGGGTTTTGTGTGCGACAAATCTTCACAGGTGTCGGCTAAAATAACAGAAGATGCAGCGTCGATACCTAATATATAATGACCGATAACAAAGGAAAGACGCGTCAGTATCTAAATAATGCATTGTTAGGCAGCAGGAGGTGTTTGCATTCAGATGGAGTGGTGATTTCTTTTTGACTTGCGAAGCATATTTGTCCATAGAACTAGTGTTCATGATTCAATATCGTGGCTAGAATTGAATAACAAATAATAACAATATACAAATATCATATTCTACAAATTAATATCAAACAACGTTAAAACACCTACCAAATAAATATAATTCAATTTAATAAAAACATAATTAATATATCTGAAGTACCGGATGAACTTCGTGTATAACCCCCTCCCCCATACAGACACAGAAACAAATAAACACCACGAGCGAGCCCAACGGAAAGAAATGTTTAGAGGTAAATATATAACATATACATTTGTACTTATTATAACATGTTACAGGCAAGTATCGTAACTTGTGCAAAACTTAACACAAATATTGGGGGTTTTATAAGATCTAAAGCCTTTCATCCGAAATTCAATTGCAAAGTGTTAAATATATCATCTTCCTTGATTATGAGGCCTAACAAATTGTTTGGTTCTGGTTACCCGACCCCACCTAGTTTTTTCACTGCCGACCCTAAACTTTCTTTTATATATTGGAGGAAAAATGAAACAAAATCTCGAAAATTGTGAAGTGTGTCACGAGAAATAGTGGATGTGGCAACTGACATTAACTTAAAAAGACAATAAATTGTGAAACTGTTCTTCCAATCTGTAATGGCTGTACATCTGATGTGAAGAAACCAATAACACACAGAGACGATATGGAAAACAGCGGAAAAATACTAACTACATGTACCTGAACTAGACACTCTCACAATGAAAGAATCTACCTGCCCCAACTATAATTCTAAAATTGAGTGTAATTGGAACAATTTTGGCTTAATTAGTCCTAAGTATAAACAGGGCAGTAGCCTGACCAAATTGCCAAGGGGGCAGAACTTTGTCTTGGTGCAATCATGCATTTAAAATTTAGTGCTAATTTACATAAATTTGCATGCAGTTTACATAATATCTATTTTAGCATACGCAATTAAATATCATATGTAAGGTCAGAAAAAAATGCTGGTCAACGGGTAACCTAACCCATCACATTGGGTAGGTTGGTCGATTTCATTTTTTCACAATGCTTGACAAGGATAAAACAAACCATATATAATGATAGCAAAATATTTCAGGTCGAGTTTAGATAGAACTTATTCAGTCATCTTGATACTATCTCATGCAATTTGTCTGCATTTTACGGTTAAACAAATGGTGTAGTTCCTCTCACCCTCTCATCTCAAAAATGTTAAACCCCGTCAATTGAAAATCAAGCATTATTTAGCCACCCCCTCTGTCACCTACACTACAGTGGAGATATAAAATCACATGGTACAATGATGCAATGGAAGGAGACAACTCCAAAGGTGAAAACAAATTGAAAATAAGTGTAGGGGGCCATAAAATATCAAACCAGAGACATAATAAAATCCAGAATTAAAACAATTATGCTATGCATTGCATATTATCTGGAAGTGTATTTTGTTGTGACAAAGCTGAAAGATATTATGCGGATGTGCACATGGTAAATGACTTCTCCTGAAGTCTAATTTGGTTCCAAAAAATCCCGAATAAAGAGCAAATCATTTTAAGCCTTTCAGACTTTTGATAGCCTTATGGTCGGAAACTTTTGTTCAATTCCTTTTAGTGCACATTGGATATTTAATCTCAATTCATGCTAAGGCCTTGTATGCAACATCAGAGCCAAGTAAACTACTGTATAAGATATTATAACAGTAATTTGAAATAGACTCAAATGTATATTGTTACATGTTCTATTCAGAAAATATAAAGAAATATCCTTAATTTTGAAAAAAAATGCGATGCCCGCAATGTCGATATATTGCCCATCACCAGAAAAACATATATGGGTAGGTTGAACAGCTTTTTCATTTTTTCTGGCCTAATGTCGTATCTTTCAAAGTAGTTGCCGAAAAGATGTCTCATTCAAAGTAAAAAAAATGGATGGTGCTTTCTCAAATAAGTAACACAACAAAATAATCATTTTCTTTACCCAATTCCCAAAACTGCTATGGCCTCGTTTATGTCAAAGCCAAGGGTGAACCCAGTGAATTCTCCTTGTCATTATCATGATAATGGAAATTGAAGTTTGGATTTTGAAGTCGAAGGTACAGCTCTGTTTACAAATTCAGGGCCATTCTTTCCATAGCAAATTGTCGCTTCAAAATGAATTGCGGAATAACGCTAGTGTCAGTGTGCAATGAGATAATTATATCAAACAGCATTTTAACCAAAGACAACGTCGAACACAATTATCGAAAGAAATATCTTCAAATAGTGGATCTTTCAGGGCCACCAAATATTCCAAAAAGAGATCTTCCGTTTTATCAGTATGAAATGTTTTAATATAAGGAACAAGATGTAAATGAGATCGCGCGCATCTTCGGAGTCACTGCATGCAGCATAGCAGGCGACCTCACGTTGAACAACTTGTTCCTTTTAGTAGAGAGGAATCCTGCCATGGATCATAGGTATAGCGGATTTACCCAGTAGATAATACAGAAAAAAAACACTTTTTTTCGTAAAAGTTGTGATTTTGGGTTGGTGGGATGGTATTATTCTCACAGGGGAGATATTCCTCAGTCACATTATAAGGAAATTTATAAATTTCACAAATCTAGGAAATTACTTATATGAATTGTGGGTCACGGTCAATGCCAAGTCAAATATATGTTCTTGTATAACTAAGCGATGTGAACCCAACAGCTGCATCCCTATGTATGATCCGTCCGGCCTTATCCCGGTATCAACGGAAAGGATTAAGATAAAAAAAATGGCATAAAAAGACCACGGACAGAATTGTCAGGTCACTTGTGTCCAAGACTCAAACTGGTCCCTCACCTCTTACGAGAACTTTGACTTCGGAAATGTAAGTATATCACCCGTTATAATGTTGGCGGAGTTTAGAGGGCCACACCTGGTACAAAGCTGACGTGAAGTCCGTGAAAGACTAACGAGTTATACCGTAAAGAAGTGTCAAAATATTCCTCGTCATTCCTGGGTAGTCAACCTTGAGCAACAAATCTTTATATGTTATCTCAGAAACTGTCTTGTCTACTTGTGATACCTTAGAGGTTAATTTCCCAATGGTTATTGTAACGTATCCTAAGTATTCCAAAATCATCCTTGACAAATGACCAGCAATACATGTCAACGAGTAACCTATACATTTATTTCCACCTTTTCTCTCTTGCAGTGAATCACAATGTATCGTCTTATCGTCGCCCTTACCCTTCTGGTCTGTGCTTCAGCACGCCTTGCTCCATTGCAAAAAGCCGCCGAAGGCAAAGCTATCCCCAACAGATACATGGTCGCCCTCCATGTAAGTATTATCACAAGTCGGTGACTCTTCCTGTTTTAAAAAAATCCGAAACATGTTGGTGAGAATTTCATGAGACTGAACCCTGTGGAGACTTTGAAAGCGTAGAGAATTGACACATTAATTCATTTCGTCTTTACTTTTCCAACTTAGGATGGAGTTGATAAACAAAACGTCATTGACCAGATGCAACATCTTTTGAGTGCCAAAAGACTTGATGGACACGTTCACCGTCAATACAACAAGGTTTTCAACGGATTCGCTGCTGAATTGCCAAAGTTTGCAGTCAATTGGGTAAGATACAATTTGTCGTAAGATAGCGGATGGATACGCATGAAAACATAGAGAAAAGGAACGATGCAAGAGAAGAGAGAGAGAGAGAGAGAGAGAGAGAGAGAGAGAGAGAGAGAGAGAGAGAGAGAGAGAGAGAGAGAGAGAGAGAGAGAGAGTGCGTCTGTCTGTCTGTGTAACCAATGTCAGTGAATGGAATTTAAAACCAAAGAGATGGAGATACTGAAAAGTCTTTAATTCAAATTAAAACGTATCTTCTTTTCAAGAGTGTCAAACCTCTAACTATTCAATTTCACTCTAGCTCCTGACTTTGGAAGAAGTTGAATTTATTGAAGAAGAACAGATCTTCACTGCTGCTGAAACCTGGGGTTTGGACCGTGTTGATCAGAGAGACCTTCCCTTAGATGATTACTTTGGACCAAAAGGTAACCATACAATCCTTTCAAATCATATCTTCAAATATTTTCTTCTTCTTCAAATCTCTGGGTAGTTTTTTAGCTGATACTGACAGAAAGTAGGTTTACAATAATTCTGTTGTCTAAAGTCGCTATGTATGATGTCATCAAAACTGATATTTGCATATTTGGTGTTTCCTAGGTACCGGAGCTGGTGTCAACGTGTACGTCATTGATACTGGTATTAACTACGATCACAATGACTATGGTGGCAGAGCTCAGTACTTTGATGATCAAATCGGAACCGGTGTAAGTATTCATAGCCAATGCCTCTCTGTCATAGAATGTTTTATTTCAAGTTCGTTTCAAAATGTTAACTTTTAAATAACGACCTCATTAGGTTTTCAAATGGTTGATAACTTTTAATATCAATTTTTCAAATGTTCAATTCCTCACATTAATCATAGCATAAGCTTAAATGTAAACTCATAATATAACCTATGTAAGTCATTTATACTCGTAGATTATACATCATATGATTTAGTCGGCAATTTTCTATTCGTTTACAATGTAATAGTCTGTATGCCACAATGCAACATGGGTAGCTAGTAAAACTTCAAATCATGTAAGTTTATACGTGTACATTGTACATCATATAATTAGTTGGCAAATGTTCACGTTGTTTGCCTGTTTTACTGTATAATAGCATGTATATAGCTATCAATTTTCTAATGGCGCCATCACTGGTGTAACTAAAGTTACAATCCTTTCTCCCAGGTCACAAAATATCAAACAACATAGGAAATATGAATACACGTAAATACACCTTTATGTGTTATTTTCCCTATTTTCTTTAAACCAACAGGGTGCTGACTGCAATGGACATGGTTCTCACTGCGCAGGTACAGTTGGAGGTACCACATGGGGTGTTGCTAAACAAGCCAATCTTTGGGCTGTACGTGTCTTGGGATGTACCGGATCTGGTTCCACTAGTGGTGTTGTTGCAGGTATACATTATACAAGTTACTCACAATACAAAACTAAAAAAAAATGTCTAACAACTGGCGTGGTAAAGTTGCATTGCCTGTATTTGAATTTACATTTTCGAGTTGGTGTACGTAATGCACAATGTACACTGAAATTAAAAAGGGATATCGACATTAATATGATGGAGGTGATTTAAAGTAAGCTATGGCGTCTTGAGACCGTGACCGTGTTGATCGATGGAGGTGATTGATCGAATGTATTGGTAAAAAAATGCACATGTATTTAGAGAAGAATTCTTAATAAGAGCTGTACCAGGCACGATTTAATATCTAATTTGAAGACTTTAAGAAATATCAGATATTTCGAACGAAAAGTGAAAAACAACGGCAATAAAATTACAAACTGTGTCCCTCTAATGAATGGAAAATATTGCATACAGAATTTTAAGTTCATAATATGAAGGCTAAATTACTTTGAATTTGCTTTCATCCATATTTCTTTTCCATTCACAGGTATGGATGCTGTTGCTACCTCTGGATCTTTGCCCGGTGTTGCTTCAATGTCTCTCGGTGGTGGCGCTTCTTTCCTTATGGACCGTGCTGTCAACACCTTGAAGGATGCTGGTTTTGTTGTAGTTGTTGCAGCTGGCAACGATAATTCCGATGCCTGTAACTCCTCCCCAGCTAGAGCTCCAAATGTGAGTATTAATTAAGATAGCTATAGATTACGATCGGTCTGATTAACTAGTCCGTGTTAATCACGTGCAACACGCACACACACATCACACATGACAAAACTGATGATTATTTCATATTCAATTCTGACAATGTAGAAGTATGTGGGCAAAATTTTATTTATTGCAAATTTTGTATTCACCAATATTTAAGCTTATATAATCGATGTTTCGTAGATAATTTTATATTACGCCTACTCTTACTACCTGTCTTGTTCTAGGCCATCACCGTTGGCGCCACTGACAGTTCTGATAGACGTTCATCTTTCTCCAACTATGGCTCCTGTGTCGATATCTTCGCCCCTGGTACTTCCATCACCAGTTGTTGGTGGAACGGTGTCGACTCTACCCGTACAATCAGTGGTACCTCCATGGCTTGTCCCCATGTCGCTGGTAAGTATGATATCCCACACATGTCTAGATCACATTTAAATCTGATCACATGATGAATGTAGATACTAGAGAACCATTCGGCATCCTTCTTGTATCGATCCACAGTTTGTAAGTGATACACAAATACCTAAAGTGTTTCATGTTTTCTTTTCATCGTAGGTGGCGCTGCCGTCGTTTTGGGTAACAATCCTTCCTACACCCCTGATGAGGTAGAAAATGAATTAGTTTCAACTGCCAGCACTAACAAAATCTCCGATGACCAGGGTACCGTCAACTTGCTTTTATACGTTGGTAAGTGTCAAGTTTGGCTATTACGTCACCCCCGCCCATGATAGGGCGTTGAGAGATACATAAAGCTCAAACTTTCATCGCTTGTCAAATTCAACCAGTTTGTTTTGTAATATGTTATCATTCCACAGTGATTTATAAATAATATATATAGTATATATATATATGTTCTGAAACCCACCACTGTTTATAGAAAGCGCCCTCATTCGGTATATTTCTGGTCCAACCGTCACATTCAACAGGTGGTCGGGATTAACAATTGTGAAAAACAACAACAACAACAACAACAACAACAACAACAAAAACAACAACAACAGCAGCAGCAACAACAAAAAATTAATTTTGTTTTCTATCTTCCAACAGCTAATTAATTCTATGGTAAAGAAGAACTAAATACCTAAAGCTGAACTTCATAATCGGCAGTGTATCTCGTGTAATTTCGTTCTGGCGGTATGTTGATATATTAAAGTAAACAAAATAATATTAAATTATGTTTGTATTGGTTCCGTTCTGTTTTGGTGAATCGTGCGTGTTTAGAATGTTTCTTGGTCTCGGCTGGATTTCAAAGAAAACATACATTCTGTTGGCATACGGTATACGTGATTCGGTTTACTCATATCGCCTTCTTTTTCAGTCTCTCGCTTTGTCACGGTCCCTGTCCCTTGGAATTCCTACCCCTCTTTGTCCCTCCCACCCGGTATCTCAGTCTTTGTCTCCCCCTCTCTCCATCTCGCTGAGTCTTCTCTCTTTTCGCGCATCACTCTTTCTGTCCCTCGTTCTGTTTTGTCTCGCTCTCTCTCCCCTCCATCTGTGCCTCACTGTCTACCTTGCCCCCATCTCTACCTCTCGCTCTCGGTCTATCTGTCTATCCATCTCACCAACCCCCCTCTCTGTCTGTCACTGTGTCTCTCTCTGCTCATGTCTGTCTGTCTGTCTGTCTGTCTGTCTGTCTGTCTGTCTGTCTGTCTGCCTGCCTGGCTCTCTCCCTCTCTCCCTCCCTCCCTCCCTCCCTCTCTCTCTCTCTCCCTCCCTCCCTCCCTCCCTCCCTCCCCCCCCTCTCTCTCTCTCTCTCTCTCTCTCTCTCTCTCTCTCTCTCTCTCTCTCTCTCTCTCTCTCTCTCTCTCTCTCTCTCTCTCTCTCTCTCTCTCTCATATCCCGCATTGTATCCAGATCAACTTAGGGAAAGCTGACAGTTTAATGTCCCGTAAAATTAAACCTATTGACAAACATTGTAAATTGTAGAATAATCCCCAAAGCTGCGAACACTTGGAATTCTTTCCTACAATAGAAGAGATTGTTTATTTTTTAGTTCCTGTTAATACGTACTACTCAACTTTTCACTGAGGTCGTAAAAACCTTGCACACTTAACAACTTAGATACACTGTCAAAATGTTCCGTGTCGCTGAACTGAAGTTCCATTGGTTCAAGGTTATTTACCACTGTGGACTCAAGAATTTGTGAAGCGATATTCGCAACGAAGATATCGATAAACAAAACTTTCATATGTAGACTCGAATAAATGGTACCTGAATAGCTAATTCAGGGATACGTGTGTGTAGGTGTAGAGTGCGTGTGTATATAAACAGAACTGTGTGAACAAAATATCTTCATACTGGTACTGTTCCGATTTATAGGTCCACTTCTCCTTAGAGTCTCGTTTACTTAGCTGTGACATCTCGTAACATCTCTCGAGACTGTGATAAAAAACTGAACCAGTGTGAAGATTGCTTTTCGTAGTATCTCACAGTTGCATATTTTTGTCGTCAAAATGAATTAGAGAACGAAGGAAAGGCAGTGATAAATCACACACATATGCCTTTGAAGGGGGTTTTATGTGCGACAAATCTTCTCAGGTGTCGGCTAAAATAACAGAAGATGCAGCGTCGATACCTAATGACCGATAACAAAGGAAAGTCGCGTCAGTATCTAAATAATGCATTGTTCGACACCAGGAGGTGTTTGCATTCAGATAGAGTGGTGATTTCTTTTTGACTTGCGAAGCATATTTGTCCATAGAACTAGTGTGCGGTGAAAGTAAAACTGTTACAATTCAGATTTTCAACAATATGCGTTCATGTTCGGATCGCCCGGGTCTGTACAGTGGAGTCATGACTAGATTCTAAGCAAACTTCTTCGTCACTTTCGACTTAAATGTATTTACATTTGTAATCTGATGAATAAGGCGAAGCATTTACAATAAAGTTGGCCGACATAATAGCACAGCATCACGACAGCTTTTGTCTTCGGCCTTGTAAACTCTTTGAACTAACAAAAGACCTCAAATCAATCGAAACAAAGGAGGATTTGTTTCTCCGCCAATCACAAAAGCGAAAGTTGTGTTTATTGTTCGCTATTTCTATTCTCCAATGAGGAATCTATTTTAATGTAATACAGTAACACTGACACTTCCACTCACCGTGTTTGGGCAGCCATGATTACAATACATCCGTACGTCTTACCGTCCTGTTTGTGATTCGAGTTTTCAAATAATCAACTACAAGGTTTTGGATATTAGGAAGTCTTGGAATCTCTGCTGACAGGAGTGAGGTGAAACTGAACGGATCGGTAGCCTATCGCCGTATACGTACGTCGTACAGTTGTTGAACGGTTACGTGACGACATACACTATCCCGGCCAGTCCCATTGAACTGACGGTGTCACCAATTATACATTAAGGTGAGACTTTGTTGCACACATTCTAAACACGTAATTCAGATGTTGAGTCAACCACACTATGAAAGCATTAGTCCATGGCCAAGCCATATCGTTATCACTGCCAATTTTTGGTGAAACAGGAACAATGCTATAATAACGATATTTATAGATTTTTTAATGAACACAACGTCGTCATTTTAAAACATAACCTTCACCGGGTGGAGTCCTTCAAAAGTTCTCTTGCAACTTTAAAAAACAAACAATTTGTACTTGTTTCAAGTTGTATGATCGTGCTAAAGCCTTTTTTGTTTTCAATTTAAATCGGACACACCTTTGCAGTGGTCAGGTGACCGTGTCAAGCTTCTTGAATTACGCATTGGCCTATGCGTAACGTTATACCTGTACAGGTTTTCTCCAAGACAGTTACATAGGTCGGTATATTTTCGGCCAATGTCCCCATGGATGCTAAACATCCAAAGCAAACATTTCAAGACCCGGGTTTTGAGAAATACTCGAACTCTCAAATATATTTTTCATGCTTAAAAGAGTGTGATGCAGATAAACTAAGCTAAAAACCACATATACTTGTCGGTGACTTTTATCCTGGACTTTTCTCGAGGCATGTCTGGACAAAAACAGTGAAGTGTGAAAAAAAATCGAGACAAAATACGTCTGCGTAATGAGATTTGAATTCGAATATTTTAATGTATTATAATGACCTATTTTTAAAGAATTCACCTGCACTGACCAGTAGTACCTGAAAGAGGGTTGTTAGATTTCCATTACAATCGATCGATGTAGGTGCATGGTTGCAGACATGAATAAGTGATGGTGTTCTGTCACACGCAACACAAAGTACTGTACATGTACATCGTAATGATAGTGCCACGTCTTACACACACCTAGGTATCGATGTAGGACTCTACAGTAGATATCTGTGTTAATACATAAAGTGTAATTTTTCACCATGCTGGGTGAGGTGTGCTGGTAGCAATACAAAGAAAAGAATTTTGCAGGTAAATTAGACACCCGTAGGTTTGGACCGTTGCCATTAAATATTTGGATCGATTTTGTTTTATGTTATTGTTAAGTGACGAATCACTCCAGGACTCCCGTAGGCAATGAGTTCGCCACGCTGAGGTCATTCTAAAGTACTGAGTGCCACTTTTTTAACAAACGCTATTGAATTCTTGTACGTCGTCGTTGACTAAGCATTCCAAATATTTTCATTTGTCCCTTGACATTTTATTTTCTTCGCTTCATTTGCAATGAAAGGAGGATCTACCTGAGAACAACGCCTGCCTTTCAAAGAATTTACAGTCCATTGTTCGGCTAAGACAAAGCGTCAGCTGATAAAATACGTCGTGGCTCCAATCACCATAACTATAATATTTCGTGTAGCTTCTTTCCCATGAAGTCGTGTTCAATGTTATTTCGAACAACGACCTACATGCACATATTAACATAACAAAACATATTATTATCAACTAATCAGCCAACGCATTTTCAAAACATAAACCCCATGGCTAATACCAGATTCTTGTATTGTGTTATCTTACACGGGAAGTTTTTTTTATTCAGGACAAACTTTCTTTAGATGTCTTGATTGAAATTATTCCACGAGAAAGAGGAAACAAAATACTAGTATACAGACTTTTAAAGTAACGTGAAACGATTCTAGTGAGGAAATAGGTCCCCAGGAACTAATCAAGGTCCATGGAACATACATAAATGTAAAATTAAGGCAAATTTGGGGTACGAGTTATAACAAACTAAAAATACATCTAATTGTAAATAATATAGCTTAGTCAAAACAGAGCCTATGGCCAAATACTAATTTCCACAGCTAAATTTTAATTCTAATCCGAAATAGGCATTTTAAGATCCGTGTTGGATTAGGATTACGATCAACATTTAGCTGTTGAAACGGTTGTCATGGAGACCTATACAAAACAATAGCTATCTAATTCTTATGGCTTCACTGCAATCAGTAACAAGTGTACTCATCGGGATAGATATACTAATTTGCATAATATTTGCATAATTATGTCATTAAAATAAAATGTTGACAGTGTCCGTCAGCTTTTATATGCGAAGGATCCACAGAGTTGTCAAATTCTTAGCATGTTGTTGCTGCCCATTTTAATATTGTATTGTATTGTATGATTGTCATGAACTGTGTTGTGGTTTTTTATTCTCTTCTTGTGAAGGCTTAATAAATAAATAAATAAATAAATAATTTGCATGTGACGTTGTGAAATGGGAAATGTATAACCTGTGAAATTCCACAGTATGCCTATAAACTATTACTAATGTAATAATCTGGAATCGTTAAATACATCCATACTGCTTTTTGCTGGTCTAATCCTCATCAAATCGACACCTGCCAATCATTGCGTTATAAACGTATTCTGCACTCTCTAGATCTATCGATGTTGTAACTTTATTTGTAGGAGGGGTGGATCTTTACTGTTATAATATATGCACGTACGATTAGCTTGAGTTTACTGTTAAATATAGTAGTTTACGTCGACCTGAGTACTAGTATAATTTCGAAGCTTGTAAAACTCCTGCCAATGTTATTAGGGTTAAGATTGCTAGTTGCATAGTACTGGCTAACTGCTACTTGTGGGTTTATTGGTCTATAAAATACGTATCTCATCAAGTCAGTCAGTGACAGTGTATTGGTCGTGTATCTCATCAAATCAGTTGGTGACATTACATTACATTCTCTCATCACCAGTTTCATAATTGTGAAGGTGACGTACGGTATGAAGGAGAACCATTGACAAGTTCACACTTCAGTTCAAGGACTAATGAGCTTCGAATGCACATTTCATCCACAGACATTCAATGGTTCTCGCATTAGTAACTACCCTGTAAGTGGAGTAGAAGGGGGCTTGGACCACTGTAGAAAACACAATGGTCCGCGGAAGGAGTTATTCTTATGTTCAAGACCAACATTTTATATAGGTCTTCCAGGAAACTCTTCTTATCACCTAAATATTCCAAAAAATCACATGACAGTTTTGCATAGAAGAAAAACTATGCTAAACTTTTTTTAAATGTATATATTGTAGATGAAATAGATGTATTGCGCGACGTAAATCAAATTAGATGTAGGTACGATTTGGGTATCATTTGTTTGTGCATTTGCCTAAAAGTGTGTAGTGTTGAACACGTAGTTCACGACATATGAAGCGATAGTTGATCAATTTTTTTATCTATAAGATTTAATTAAAGATAAATGACTATAATCAGTTTTTTTCTCGGCGCTTTGATTTTGCCTCAGATGAAGAATACACGTATACATGTATATTTGTATTAATATGTGGTTAATGAGTACATTAGTCTCTGTTCGTTTACACATCATGCCATAGATGGGTCAAAAGTCCTAATATGTCTCTGTAGTCAGTTCTCTACTCCGTAACAATTGAATGCATACATTGAAAAGAAGGACATACATGGAAACCCATTTTCTTTGACCCTTCACGTCATTCACATTGTCAAACTTGGCAAGGTCCCCTCGGACAAACATGAGAATAAAGGCTGAGTGGTCTCGGCTATTGTGTAGTCGTGGAAAGTAGTGCATTCGCCAATTCATTCTCGTTCTATTCATTTGTATGTGAAAAGAGAAGTTGCTAGTAGCTATACAATGAGTGGGCCTTTTAATCACGGTGAATTCACGCGATTCATGAAGGTCGTTAAAACCCAAGGATGGTACAGCAGGAAACGGCTGCCCAAAACTAAAAGTCAAGAATTGGATATAAACTACCTGTTGCATAAAAAACAACAACGATCGGACGATATAAACCTACTGCCATATGTTTGCGGTATACATGAATGTATTAGTCACTTTAGTCTCACTGCAAATATATCCATATGCTGTGCAATGTGGTCTATTTCTAAAATCAATAGACTGATTTGGTTTAGTGTTCGTGCTAATGTGCCAGTACATTATCTTCACATGTTTCTAAACTAAATTCGAAAACACAACTTTGGCGTTTCAGGATCATCAATTATGATAATAATTAGAACAGTCCTGGGTGACGGAGATTTTTTTAGATGGAATACATTTCCAGATAAATTGACCTGTGCGTGACCTCCAGTATCTGTACGGTTTTGTAAAGGCGACGTCACATTTCTCATCGTCTCATGACCAACCAATGCTTTAGTATAATGGACGTTGAGGGACATGGTTACGGTCATGGTCATTAACTAATCTATGCTCACGGTCAGTTTCTTACTTTATATGCATTGGAAATCACATTTCCCTAAAGTTCAAATAGTATGGTCCATGTAATGGCCACTGTGAACCTAAGCTATTTTTCCAATCCGTCCCAAAGTTTATGTTGAATTATAATGGTATGTTTTCATGGCATTACCATGGTTACCGTGGGTATCAGCTGCAGTGATGCACGTAAAATATACTAGTAACTAATCCATAGAGTAGTCCATTCTTAAAATAAAATATTCTCACCTGGAATTTCGGTCTATATGCATCGTCCATTGGTATTCTTTTGTTCAGTTTACATTGTAATTTTATTTCACTTTCATCACCATGTGTACGAGTTTTTGAGAACAGGAGCACATTGGGAGGGATGCGGTAATAAAAATGAATGGTCGGATTATCACCTACTATTCGTAACAGAGATGTTTCAACAATTGATCGGATAAAGTCCTCGATCGTTAAATGACTGGGCGGAGATGAAAACAGTCTGAAGTGTCGATGGTTCAAACGTTGAATGATCAAAGACTTAAATCTCATCGCATTGAGATGTCAATTTCATTGCCTCTTCAAAGTTGATAACCATAATGCATTACCAGTTGTTGTTTTTTTGAAAGAGGAAGTTCATCGTGCACGCCCTATGAAGGGTTGTGTGTGTAATAATGTATGTTTCTAATTGTAAAGAGCAGTGAATTCATATATTTCAGACTCTAATTCTACCCCCCCCCTCCACCTCGATCGATCGATAATGTAATCATTCACACATGGTATATGCCATAACGCGAGTGTCTACTTTGAAAAAGGAAGAAGTGTTTGGTCGGTGTTAAAATATGAATACACAACGGAAACAGCATGATAAGACCACATGTTATCACATCTCTGACGAATGTTGAGAAAACAAGAAGTGATTAATTTCTTGTCATTGACTCGAAAACAAGCCTATGTAATAATGTATGACGAAGTTATTTGAGATGTTGGGAATTTATCAAAACCACTGATTCTGTGCGTTACTTGAGATGTTGAGAATTAAAACTCACTCTGATTCTTGGCGTTACTTGAGAGATGGGGAGATTAAAATTATGAAAACCATTCATTCTGGGAGTTGGCTTGAAAGTTTTCTAGCTGTTTAGGCGTTGGCTTAATTGAAGAAAGTTCACGTAACATTCAAAAACGCATGGTGATTCATAGATAATCAGAATAAGACGAGCCACACTGGTAAACCGTATCGTGTACACACAGGTGGCCAATCAATATTTAGTCATATGCAAATTTACCGTTATGTCTGAAACTTTAGTGTCTAACTTGCCCCGTGGCGTAATTCTTTGGATGCCTAACAACTTTGAGTCAACGCTAATCTGGTTTAGTCAAGCTCTCTGTCTGTGCGTAAGGCCTATAGTCTGTGAGATTCCACGCTTTTCTAAAATATCCGATCACCTTGGAGACAAAGGGAAGATTACTGAAACTACATAGAGTTACGTAATAACATGTTACTCACATTGTACTACAATCTACTGTACAATCCTAAATCTATAATTTCACCAAACTGTTTTGTTGTACTTCAAAGGGAACAAAGACTAGAAAATATTCAAGTGCGCATGTACAAATTAATCTTGTAATCACTTCGAGCCCCACCCATGCAACGTTTTCTTTTCTATTTTGGGTACTATCTCCTTTGTAATGGGGTATTTACTTCTTATATGTCACACACTAAATGGATTGTATTCAATAATTGCCAACGCTGATATATTAAACTGAATTATGGAATCGAAATATCACGACTGAAACCATTTAACAGCAACATCATCACATACGATTATAGATTACATCTACCATAACCATCACCACTACCCACGGCCAGCACTATAACCGCCGCCACCATCATCGTCACCCCCCCCCACCACCACCACCACCACCACCACCACCATCACTATCATCATCATCATCATCATCATCATCATCATCATCATCATCATCATCATCATCATCACAGCCACCACCACAACACCCACCACCACCATTACTACCACCACCACCGCCTACACAAACATCGTCACCATCTTCGTCATCAAATAAAACAACAAACAAAGAACATCAAACAATACTTTACCCATGTTCAGATCTATAAATATGTTGACACATTTTATTCACGCGAGAACTACGTCTGACACGATGTAGGAATAAATGAGATGAAGCACATACGGGTCTTTCAGTCTAGATATGGCGTCTTCTAGTATTTCTTAATAACAAATAATATGATTTAGAATGTATCTGTTTCAAATGATAGTAAATGTGAATGCTTTAGGTCGTGTTTTTCTACGTTCGTCATTTTCTGAAACCAGAGAATATTTTAGCATTGACATGACAACAAAAATTGAGGCTACATCGTACATGGTTCACCGTTGACGTAAGGAAGACGCCTGTAGTTGACGGTGATGACACTGTCCGTCATAAGCACATAGTCTACATAGACTGTCTATGGCACAACCACAGACAAGTTTCTTACTTGTTGACTTTGGATCTTGTTGATCGCTAAATTCGAAAGCCAACGGCAAGATCATCTTGTCTGAGTGAGCTACTGCACCTCAATGTTCAATAGAGCGGAATTCCGTGTATCCGGTCTTTGTGAATCACCATCACCATCTACCTACGTTATGTGTAACTCTAAATCTGACTTTATTAAGATAATACCAAGCTCGAGAAACTAGTAACTTATAATGAGCCTTAGACAAATTGAAATTGTACGGTATACTATGCTATACATATGGCACTAACAATACAATGGTTGTGGAACATATCCCAACCAAGTGACACATGTTGATTGATGGTGTACAAGAATTCACAGGTCAGAAAGTCACGGTTCTCTGGTTCTCGTATCCAATGGAACAATTTGGATACTGGAATACCTAAGAACGTATATGTATTTGGTTTTCTCCCACTTCATCCGAGTAGATTTCAATAACAAACAAAATCAGTACATGATGAGTGGCCTTCTTAAATAGGCAGTAATTGTGAATGAGTTTAAAATACACATGATAAAACCTTTGAATATAATGGCAACCGACGTACATTCCTATTACTGATGGCATACAAAATATATAGGGCACTTCATCGTCTGTAAACTTGAACACAATTTTCGGGTTTTCCGTAACTTTTCGGCATATTTTCGGTTTATTTTAGGTGCTAACCATAGATATGGCCATTCTTAACGAATTTGCCTCAAAATCGTGTATAAAAAGCAGCTAAATTCTAAAACATTTCCTGACAATTGAACCGGTGAACATTGTATCACGTACAGTTCCGATCTGGTTGTTAAGGTTTTAGTACGCCAGTCAAATTAGAACACTGACAAACAACATATTTGTCAATGTGACCCCTGTACAACAATGCCCATCAAACTAAGTGAGTTTTATGTGATTGTGGTGCGGTGTATTGCCGGGCCATAGTTAGTTTTATTGAAAAAATCAACACACACTAAATGAAGGCATAGAGTGTCTGGTATGATTCCAATTGGAATCTCGCCTCCGCCCTTCCAGTTCATCTGTTTTGACCTTTCAACGAGTGAGAATCTGCAGGTATAAATATCGTTTAATCTTGTATCAGTTAAACGACTGAATGAGTACCCAATCAAAACAAGTGTTTCATTTGTATTTAGGATATTACACAAGATGTTTTAATGATTCATATTACAATCTCAACTTTAAACATAAACATGAAAATTGCCAATGACTTTATAATGTTTATAGCCTAGGCCATGTTACTTATCTCATAAGACTATACAAGGAAAGGAATTTAATTCTCTACGTTAACTTGTACAGTTTTACCATCGGGGTCACAAGTTCAAAGGTCAAAGGTTACATATGACACAAACAAAAACACCATCTGTAATAACCATGTTATTTTAGTTTATTAAATAGTTCATATTTCTACTCTCCTTTTTTCCGACATGGCAATCTTACCCTGTTGACTATATTATTATGCCACCTCGTTTATCAATATTCCACTAAATGTACAGGTGATAGAGATTTCGACACAAAGGTGTAAAGAAACACTCCCATTACTAAGGCTTGTAACAGGCTATTAACAAATTTTAATGGCTACTTTGGTCGTACTTGCTAAAATTTTCTCAACTATGATAATAGTGCATACACAATTATTTCCATTCTGAATAAGTAAATAAATGGAATAAAAAACACGTTTGACAAAAGAACCAGTTTGAAAAGTGGTCGCAGTAGCACGTCGCTATGAATATTAAAAAGAACTACGGTAAAAATATCCAGTATTTTATATGCTATTTTTAAATTCGTCGTAGTTGTTGGCGGTATACAATATGTAACCTGCGTGACAGTGGCATTAAGTCAACACTGTTGCCCTACCACGCCTCCCAATATTGCCGAATTCTTTGATCCCTGGATCTTGTAGTTTTTTTGAAAATAAGGTAAATATCATTTATTGCCATGAACCACCTTTCATGTATATCAACGTATGTATTGGTGTCAATCACTATCATGTCAAATTTATTTTCCCGAAACCGATACGTCTGTCGATGGCTGTTGGGGCTTTTAATTATAGATTTATGACCTTATTATTCCATAGGCATCCAATTAGATAATTGATATTCATTTTATAGTATGGAAATTCAAGATAACTATTCGTTCAAATGCATCCAAGCCTTTAAAAATATATAGCTAAGGACATCTGGTGACAGCAGTATTGAAATGTCCTTTCGGGGGTGAGATATTGATTCGGTGACTGCTGTATGTGGTATATCATCCAAGGCTGTTGTGGTATTGTTATAAAATACCGTACTGCGAACGGGGTCACTCGGAGTTATTTTATGGTAACATGTTTTTATTCTGTACGTTAAAACATGATAACGTTCTATATTTCAATGTGTCATCAACGTAATCATAAAGAACGATGGTGGAAAAGGGGGGATAAATGTAGCCTAGCGGAACTAAAGAGGAGAATATAACAACATTCTACATGTGTTTTAAATAGTCTACTTTTCATTATTACAGATAATATCATTGCAATGCAAATTCTGGCATAAGAATTCATACAAATTGAAAACATGCCTTGATTGTACGTCGGTACATGTGCGACATGTTTCTGATTATTGATGTATGCTAGTCACAGACTGCACGTACTGACCACATAAAACAAACACGGTTGTCATGACAGTATGTTAGAATAAACATAACGTATACGTGGATGAGGGCGAGGGGTGATAATTTTTTTATCACGACAAATTGATTATAAAGTCACTCTATGTGACCTCATATATATGAATTGTATGTTCCCAAGGGAGTTGAGGAAGTAAAAAGGGCCGGTGTGTCGTTATAGGTTCGTACCGGGGGTAATAATGATAACAATAATCATTATAAAGCGCTTTGAACACTGTGTGAAAGCACTGTATAAAAAGTCATATTATTATATTATATGCACACCATATACTGGTGACTACCATTTGTATTATTTCAAGGTTGGTGTGCATTTTACAATACGTTTAGTGATGGTGTCATCTATCAAATCAAACACGTGACTTATTGTTAAATGCTCACACATTGTGTCCAACTTGAACATTTACTAACTAGCGTCGATAAACAACTTCCGAACTGCCAAGTCGATCCCTCCTTGCAATTGGGCTAACGTCGTTAATTCTCACGGTTGAGTATATGGTTCCAAACTTATATTAATGTGGGGAGAGAATAACTAAACGTTGGGTCGCAGTTTTCATGACCCCCCCTCCCCCTTCCTGTAGTTTGCAAACTTCTTATTTCTGCTGCTACCGACTGTGAAGTGGTTTAAGTGGCAGTCTTGTTTGGATGTAGTGCTACAGTCGAGGGTGTGAGATAACATTTTTGTAGATCAGCAAAGACATTAAAGTTGACGAAACCAATAATTATAACACGGTTTGTGCACATGAACACTGAACTATTCATCGACAACAATCCCATATTTATGTTCATGCCATTCACCTGTCAGTTGACATACTTTGAATACTTCCTTATTTAACCTGTATCACCTATAGCAATTGTCATACCACATGTCATCCATCTTACATGTTGAAAGTTATGTAGGTGATACACGAGATAAACAATCGTGGAGCAGTGTTCCGAGCTTTCCATGATTGAACATATGGACTACTGAGAATATGAAGACATATAAATGAGATTAAAATGGCATAGAATATGATATCATATATTAATGATATAATAAGATGAAGCAATCGTTTACAGCTTTTAGCAATTTGTGTGTGTTTATATAAAGTCTGTGTTAACACATTAGCACATGGCTTAAAACGCGATCGAATACGAGAGGTTTTCCGGATAGTTATCAAAACTCCGAACACCATCAGTTTGCGCCATATCATAACGAAGCGAGCTAAAAGCAGTGGAGTCACGTGTGGTTTATTATATAATACGTAAAAGCAATTTGCATACATCCTTATACACATTTTATTATTACACATTTATTTATTGTTATATACACAATTGTATGTAACCATAGCCCCTCGACCACAGGGTGGAGGGTCTATGATGTAACATAAACATTATAGCAATATTTGCCCGTTACGCAAATCAATATGTGTGTTATATATCCTGAATTAAGCATATCTCGACTGGGATATCGCTTTTTATGTTGAATACTGTAACTGTTACAACTATTGCGACAACATCATGTTCATTGTTTCATCTCCATATTCTTTCAGATCTATCTCAATCTAAACTCTGGTGGAAAGTCTGTGACGTCATAATGTCCAAGTACTCGGGACGTACAGTTGATGTTGCTGGTGGTGGTGGTCATTCTGATGCCGGTATTGTGGCTGGTGACGAGTCTTGGTCCGCGGCTTTTTTAAAGAAATTCACACATAAAGGCAGTCTTAGGTTGTATGCTGTACAGGTGAGAAATTCACACATCTCGTCTTTAGCTTATTTCAATGACCTTTTATGATGAACGCGCGCGTCTGTCTGTCTGTCTGTCTGTCTGTCTGTCTGTCTGTCTGTCTGTCTGTCTGTCTGTCTGTCTGTCTGTCTCTGTCTGTCTGTCTGTCTGTATGTCCTTCAGTCTGTATGTCTGTCTGGTTGTGCACGTGAATGGTACATGTATGGATGCAATGTATGTATGTATGTATGTATGTATGTATGTATGTATGTATGTATGTATGTATGTATGTATGTATGTATGTGTGTGTGTGTGTGTGTGTGTGTGTGTGTGTATGTATGTATGTATGTATGTATGTAATTATGTATGTATGTATGTATGTATGTATGTATGTATGTATGTATGTATGTATGTATGTATGTATGTATGTATGTATGCATGCATGCATGCGCAAGCACGCACGCATACTTGAATTCTATATTTTAAGTTTATTTATCTAAATTTCCGAACATTTAAATATGTAGCCACGTACCTCGTTCTCCACTTTTATGTGTAAAATTGACAAATACTTAAGTGGGAACATTAATTTTTCTTTCTTTCCTACATCAGGCTGACGCTGACGCCAATGGGATTAGTGCGCCATCGTATCGAACACTATCTGATGACACACCAGTAAATAACCAGAAGAAAGATGAAGGCCAGGTGAACGGTTTTGCTGAAGATGGTGAAAAGAACTTGAAAGGAAAGTACAGGAAAAGAAAGGAAATTGATAATGAGAAAAAGAAGGCAAAGGAACAAGAAAAAGCGGAAAAAGAAAAGGCAAAGGAGAAAGAGAAAGCAGAAAGAGAAAAAGCCAAGGAGGAGCGGGAGAAATTAAAACAGGAACAGAAACAGAGAAAGAAAGATAAGTACTCCCATGCATCCAGCAGCTCACAAATTGTGAAAAAGAAGAAAAGAAAAGAAGAGAAGGAGAAAGAAAGACAAAAGAAAGCAGTCCCTGTTCCAGTTGTCGATGTTAGTAAGGACGCTGAGTTGGAACCAGAAATGACAGAGGTGCCAGCACCGGAACCAGAAATAAAGGAGACGCCAGCACCTGTTGTTGAAACTACAAAAGATGAATCGATCGTAGATGTACCTGAGGAGGAGGGGGATGGTGAAAGTGAAGTGATGGAAGTTACTGAGGTCACGTCACAGAAAGAAGAAGTAAGGGAGGAAGAGGACACTAAAACCGACGTTTGTGAAACTCCGGTGAACGTCCCGGTGTCTGTGTTGGCTGAAGAGGAAGTGAAAGGAGTAGAGGAAAAAGAAACAAAGGAAATAATAGAAGAGGAAGTCACACAAGAAGAAGTAGAAGAAGTGACTATACCAAAGATGGAACAAGAAGAATCACATGATATAGATGAACCTGATACTGCGCCACCATCGGCCACATTTCAAACCCCAGAGAGGGAGAGAAGCATCATGTCGGGAAATACTAAAAAAGTTATCATAATTGAACGGAACGATAGTATTATTGTCCCCCGGGAAGAAGTCGTCCAGGTGCAAAAAGAGGTAGAACAGGAACCCGAGGAAGTCAAAGTTGAAGCGGTTGAGCCAGAACCCAAGGAGGTCAAAGTTGAAGAGGTTGAACCAGAACCCAAGGAGGTCAAAGTTGAAGAAGTAGAACCAAAAGTTGAAGAGAAAGTAGAAATTATTGAAGAAAAAGATGAGGTTGAACCCCTCTATGCTGTCGTCAACAAAAAGAAGAAAACGTCGGAGGAACAAGAAGAGGTCGTCAACACGTCTTTTGTAAGACCAGAAATGATGAAGATGGAATTGCCGGATGACAGCGAGCTGGAAGAGTCGAAAGAAAATCGTGCACATATCGAAGTACAGGTTGAAATCCAGAAAAGTGAAGACGTAGTAGAATATGCAACAGTGAAGAAAGATAGGAAGACTAATGTTACTACTGTTGATGCTGCACCAAACAGGAACGGACATGCCACACCTCCACCAGTAGTGCGCCCTCATTCGGAGGTAATAGTCACAGAGCAAGTGGCACGACAAGTAGAAGAACAAAGAGGTGGCAGTGTAGCGAGCCGTGCGTCGAGTTCAGCAGGCGTTCCCCGCGCCATGATACAAGGAAAGTCGTGGGCAGGGTCAAGTAAAGCTTCGACCGAACAAGTTCTACAGAATGCTAACGGTACAGCTAAACCTAACCGGAAACCAACGAGTAAAGCAGAGCTTATTTTTGAGCTTGGTAGTCGAGGAAATCGCCCGGGAAAACTCCGACGACCTCACGGCATAGCCGTCACGGCAAAGGGTGATATACTCGTCTGCGATTCCGGGAATCACAGAGTTCAGATTTTCGGATGGGATTGCAAGTACAAGACGAAGTGGAGTCCAGATACCATTCGGAGAAGAATATTTTCACGAGATCGTTTTGATCCAGGCGACATAGCAATCACTCCGGACAACAAACATTTCATCGTGACCGACTTTGCCACAGAACGTATTTACAAAGTATCCCTGGAGACACTACGAGCCAAAGAATTCGGAGCGCCTGGCTTGAAAGGTCCGTGGGGAGTTGCTGTGAATAGCCAAGGTTATATTTACGTCGCCTATTGCATTTCCAACTGCATCGTCTGCTTTGATGAGAGGGGGACATTCGTCCATAAAATTGGCCAAAAGGGTGTCGGACCAGGCGAATTCGGTTACCCATGTTATCTCACAATAAATAAACGCGACGCTCTCATCGTAGCCGAATACCACAATCGTCGTGTTCAGATTTTGAATCCCGATGGTAAGTTTATGTTCCAGATCGGCAGTTCCGAACATTTCCGTGAGATCAGCGGAGTGAGCGTCGACGGAGATAACAACGTCTTCGTTGCGGATTATAGGTGCCATCGTATTCTCATGTACGGAAATAACGGTGCTTTTAAAATGTGCATCGGTGATACCGAAGATAGGCTTGATCGACCCGAAGGCATGGCGATGTCACACGAAGGCTACCTCGTCGTTTCCGACAGCGGTAACGATAACGTCAAGATTTTCCGGCATTGGGATGTACGTCATCTACTGGACGCCATGTACTAGTTGGGAAACTGACAAAACAACAAACATGAGTACTGTTCGTCAAAGACAGCCAAAATTCTTGAAACTTTGAACGATATTGAAAATTCATTTATTGAGAATTTGAACAGTGTGCCATGATATATACCGCGAAGCATTATTAACAAAATGATATATGCATGTAAAATATGGACATATGTATAATGATAAATATGAACACCAAATATGGTATTGCAGAGAAACAATACCAGGTCATCCACGTGTATCTGTATTTTCATATGAAATTATGGTGTATGTAATGTTTTTAATGTTTTCAATATTTCTAGATCCTGTCAGAGAGAAAGTGTACTGACACTGAATATAATGCCATACCGTGAACAGCTACAATGTTCGTGTCTAGTATCTAGTTATTCTGTTTTAATTTTAACGTTCGACCCGTCTATTCTGACATCACACTTAGTCTTCTCTGCGCACACGACCAATCGTTGAACAATATTCAAACGATGTTAAAGCATGATATTACACAGTCCCGGGGCTATAGCTAATCATAACACTGTGGATAAAATGGTATCATCATAAAAAAACCCCGAAAATATCAAACATTACTGTCCTTTTGCGGAAATATTATCATAAATATTAACTTATAAATTTTAATTATTATATAATTTAAAACGTACATGTCATGTAGTCGACATTTTGAAGCCAGACATCCATTAGCTTTGTTACTTATATATACTTGATGCACGTATGGATAGAAAGAGCGACAGATGTCGTGGAATGATATCATTGATAATTGCCTTGGCAACGGGGCGTTAATCTGGAATCAAGCTGCCTCGCTATATCATTTCAATAAGCGGATTTTGAGTCACGCATTCGTCTAAATGTGTCGGGCACTGAAATACTTTCATTAGAAATGATGCTGGTACAGTATTTTCTATTTCAGTTGCATAAATTTGCAAGTGATAGTTTGATTTTTGTTCCCAGCAATCTTTATAAAATATCGCAGAATCTAGCTGCAAAATGTGGATGTTTGTTGCGTTTGATACTTTCTTTAGAACATGAAAGTTTGGATTCAAGGGCAGGCAAAATCAAAGAAGATAATGTTTTCGTCAAAAAAAGACACGGCGTCAGGTTTTATTTCTTGAATCGTCTGACTAGCTTGAAAAGGTGTAGTGTTTGAGAGAAATCCTCCAAAGGGCATACCTACACAAGCGAGCTATTCATCAGCCTTGGCACTATTAAACCAGACACACTATGTACTAGTACCAAAGAATTCACAATCCACATGTCAATTTTCCGGCTTAGAAACGTCGCCTTCTTTATTTCAGACTCCTTTTCGGTGTACAAGAAGTGAAAAGTGTCTAACAACACGATAATACTTCGCCCTTTTTGTGCTTTGTTCATACTTCCGGAACACCCCTAGCCAGGTACGAGGACGTGTCGACAGAAGCCCGAACTCACAATACTAAATAATCATCAGCCTATAGGAAAAACATATGGTCTGAACTATCTGCACTTGCATGTCAATTTACACATCTAAGTATCTTTGAAAAGTTGACTGTACAACGCATTTGTGTTTACTCTAAGCACATTTCAGTCGAAGCCATATTGTCAGTGTCAATAAAATACACACATTTTTATTGGACTTTCCCTTCATAGCAATACCCATATAGTAAAAGAACAGTGGGCCTTTCACTAATCAAATTATTTTACTACAGATTTACATTTTATGAAAGGATTTGTCAAAATAAATGAGAAGTGTTAATATACCCTCTTTAACAGTGCCGATCATAAACTGCGTATTATAGCTGTAACGCCAATGTGCTCGTCAATCATCTTCACATAAAATTCAACTGTTATAATACTTTACCGTTGAAACATGAATTTTTCAACCTTTACCTTGAGCAAAATTTGAATTCTCAACGTCCTAACTTAACCATTCTCATGACCAAAATCTCGTCATGACCTTTATCATTTATCGAGAAGTCGTAACCATAGTCCATACTGGCAATACAATTTTGTCGATAATCAGCGGCTATAAGTAAGTTTGCCATAATAATTATCTGGTCTTCTATCACAGTTTGTCGTTCTAAGAAAAGAAATCTCAAAAACCAAGGGTTATCAATAATTAAAAAAAACGTGCGTGGAAAAAATAATAATTTGAAATTTAAAAAAGTCAACGTTGTCCCAACGTTCAAAATTTATTTACGAACATACATGACGAAAATAAATATCAGTGACTGGCTGTCGACGGTCTAGGTTATGTGATACTGTATACAGAATACACAGTAATACGAACTTTAAACTTTTAACTCTCGGTCAGCTTATCTCTCATCATTGCTTTATTATTTACACGATGACCCTTGACCTCACACCACTATATAAAAGTGTTTTGAGACGTGGCATATTGTTGAGACCTCAATGCTGTACATTGCGAAGACCCAAAACATAAATAAATTAACCCTTTCTTTGATCTCGCTCTATTTAATATTATTTACCATACTCATAATTTCATGTGTATTTATATTAACTGTGTATTAATTTTGATGTTATTTACTTTAATTTGATAGTATTAATTTAGTTTAGTCATTACTTGTTGGTTGCAGTCCTAAAGAGTACTATAGTAGTTTTAGAACAAAATATAGATAAATGTATACACAGATATTATTATTATAAACCATATTTTGCGTGAAGAAAATAAATACCTTTTATGTAAAGTGACAGTCTGTCTCGTGAACTTTTGTGCACCCTTAACGTATCGTCAATGCACCCTCTCTGCACCCCTAACTTATCATAAATACTGATATATAGTATATAATCCTATACTTATAACCCGGACTTATAAAAAAAAACTGGACTATTTTGTCAAAGTACTTTGAATTTCTAAAGGTATGTGCCCTATATAAAGAGGATTATGGCTAATCTATGCAAATGCGGGAAATTCAAACTGCTGTACAGAGCACTTGCTTCTGGGTCTTGTTTTCAGCATTTTTTCTGTGCTCCGAGAAACACACGGGTCATGTATCATATTCAAATTGTTTGTGAATGTCGTAGGATGGTAACTTGATACACAAATTAGTTGAAAATCAGTCTGTTTGTTTCATAGAATGAAAAAACCTTTCCAAATGAGACAAATTCCCCTGCAAACAGCTGCTTAGATTGTGTGTCATTCAGGATTATTCAAATATGCGGCATTTGCATGTGAAAAACCCAGATATAGGGAATGTTTATATTTTGGTGATTACTTGCCAGTGAGTCATCACAAGTTCTCCACCTCTAAACATACAGTCAGTCATATGCAAAATAGGGTCCCAGGCGCCGCCAGTTGTATGTTTAAGCTTGGTACGGTGTTGCTTAATCCAACGTTGGTGGTGCTCTTTAAACTGTCGGCGCATGAAGGGTAGGCCTACATGTATACATACATGTACTATAAAGAGGAAATAGTTTGGACCGGGGGTTTGGAATACTAGTGTTGCTCTATCGGTCCTCTCTATGCATATACAAACATCCACACTCATCGTAGCTCATTTTTAAGTTTGTACGTTGTCAGTATCAAACCAGTCAATGTCATGTAAATATGAAGTCAAGTCGTGCAAGATAGAGGGTTGGGTTAGGTTATTACAATATATATTTATAGGTGCGATGTTTTATTACATTAAGACCTAACCGATGTTATAATCCCAAAAATGATAAAATTAATGCTGCACATACCATAGCTTCTGTCAGACATGCACACATTGCGATGTACTGAACTTGTTAGAATAGGTGTTCGATCTAAACACATAACTGGTATGGAGTAAAGTTATCAAAATAAATAAATTCAATGTTATAACCCTTCCCTATATACATTTCCAATTCGAATACACACAGATCACAACTTAATTTAATAAATACTCTTACAAACACCGTGCTTCTTTTTTCAGACATTTTTTAATTCCATAAATTTACAATAATAATAGTACACACATTTGAATGTAAAAAACTACCCTAGAATTGTAATGCTTGAATACATAAGTAGTTTCAAGCTAACAATGTTCTGAGTACAGTAAATTCTATTTCAACAATAGTCACGTTAAGGATTGCAAGACATTTTTGTGTATTGAGAACACGTGGTCTGGTATAATCCCATTTGTTCATCCCTTCCGGAAATTTAGTAATCATATGTCTGTGTAGACACTACTTTGAATGAACTAGAGATTGATACATATTAATCAAACTCAGCAAAATAGTAAAAATGGGCTTTACAGGAACCTATCACAAATTATAGTGCGTACTAACTGTTACGTTGTTCTTTTCTTATTCCATTCTAATCACACATCATAGATGTCCTACACTTTCAATCTCAGTACTGTTTGGCTTTATTTAAAGAAGGGTTACTCCTGAAACATGTTATATATCACTTTATTGGACTGAGTACATTTTAACCCAACAAGTTTTTTTTACAACTCTGTACATGTCTTAGTTTGTTCAAGTTCATATCAGACAGTTTGCATGATAAATCCTATAGGGGTGGGGTTGGGCTATTTTTGATCAAGTTTTGGTTAAAATATGGAGGTTTTCCATCGACCAAAAAAATCAGTCTAATAAAACCAATTTTGTCTGTGTAGAATGAACCCACCTTTATTGTATTACATGCTGTACTTAGGTAGTTTGTGAGATACGCCGTGATGGGGCGCCATCACACATTGGTTAACCCCTCCCACGTCGGGTGCGAGGAGGCCGGTGAGGGCGGAACAACACGACACGGCGTATTTTACAGTGTAGTACATAGGCACTTTAGAAATTCGTACTTATTATACTTGAAATGCGTGACCTCATAACATCTATCAAATATGTATTAAACTACATGTAATGTTTAATTGTACATATATACACACAGAATGAAAATACGTATGTAACTTTACAAACCTATTTATATGAAACTTTACTCCTAAGACTGTAAATCATGGGAATATTTATGATGTAATATCTTTCTATGAGGGAAGGAGCAACTACTTTTGAAAAAAGGGAAAAAATAATATTATGTGAAACTATTGATTTAACGACATTTTGACTTATCAATGAATCGTAACGTCCGTGCCATCACTCCCTATATCATGATGTGGGAAGAGAATGTATATCGAAGCCCGCCCCCTTCCGGTCGGAAGATGATTCAAATATACCATCTAGTAAACTATCATTTTGAAAAATCTAAAATTCTTCAGTACAAAAGTGGATCGAATTATGGTACAGTCTCTGACTGGAGTGCACAAACAACGATCTCTTGTTTACAAACGTGTTTTGATATTTGTTACAAGAGACTGGACATACAGTTATAGATGAGGGCGATGTTTTTAAAAGTGGATGGCCATATCAGATTTTAAATGTGGATTGTTCATTTTCCTGAAAACCTTACCATGTTACAGTGAACCACTAAGGAACCTCTAAGTAAATTAATGGTAACTTGGACATTAAATGAGATCAGTGCTTTTGTTTAATTCACGGTCACTTATCAGTACTGACTTCGGCGGAAGTAACATATATATGTATATGAGGCTTTTAGATAACTTCTATAAACGTATTGTCGACTAATTCTATATTGTTGGCTTTCAAGTCTCATACGTCACAGTGACGTCAGATCGATGCTGACGCGGTACTTGTGAGTGAAAATGAATACAATCAATACATTTTATCTCATTTAGCATCAAAGTTTTTTATTTTTATTTTAAAAATGTGACGTCACAAGGTACCCTTCAAGTTTGGAAGGATTTTCAAGGTCATTGGTCCCCAAGGTCATTCTACGGATAGCGATAAACTCACTATTATAGAATGAGGACTTAACCTTCACAAATAAAATTCATCTCTTTGCTGCAATCCTCCACTTTCATCTTACCCTTGTCGTTCATTGAAACACAGCCGGATCCTGATGGTTCATTACTTCCATCCCATTTTACATAACCAGGGCTGTCACCATCAACCCATTCAAACGTATCTGCCTCCTTTAAGGAAATGGATAACATATATTGAAATTACTCATTTCGCCTTTTTTCTCATCGGATAAACGCTGAAATGTCATACAACACCAAAAACAGCTATAAGTGATTCTACGTAAAGATGGCGCATTTTCTTTCAACATTTTTTCATGGTCAAGTCAATCGTTATTACGGGATCTGACCGAAAAAATAACGCCAACCATGGCCTGATCAGAAAAAAAGTCGAACCTCAGCTGACAATATCAGTATCACCTTTAAAGCTGCAATAGCCGTTGCTCGACTCTAAAAAAAAAGACTTTGTTTGATTTAATGACTTACTCTTAATATTCTATACTACAAGGTGTATTGCATATATCTATAGGTAAACTTGTTTGTGGAGTTGTACACACAATACCAGTCTGAGAATAGAATTATTGATTTTGGGTCCACACCCTAAATCAGCGCCCTCAACGGTGATCCTGGTCTCAACCTTTTACAGTACTGCTTATGGATAAAATCGAGCTCTAATTAACATGTAAATTGTGTAACCATTGGTATTTTAACAATTTTCAATGAATATATTGTTGGTTGTCTGATCAAAAAAATAATACCCCAATTACAGCAAGTGTAGCTTTAATGACATATGTTTGAGTTCAGAATGAAACACACCAAAATCATATAGCCAATAACATACTACTGCTACAAAAATACATGTACGCGATGAGCGTGTTAGCGCCATCTAGTGGCCAAACATCAAACCTTGTCGCACGTTACCGAAGAGTAAAACCTACCATTACCCAAACAAGTCAAATGAAATTAAGTCAAAAACAGTACTTCAAACAGCTTTTTATTTCTAAATGATATTTTCCATGTTTAAAATACTATGGGTTGTCAATGTTATAAAAAGAACTCTGTTTAAAAGGCAGTCCAGTTGTATTAATAAGACAGTACTGACGAATGTCTAGACATGATAACTTACAATTCGGGCTATTTACTATCCTATATCCAGACACTTCGAAATTTGTATATCATATTGTTTACTTTTCTGACCAATGTATTTTAGGAAATAATTTCTATCATTGAATATATTTGTTGACCACCCCCCCCCCCTCACCACCACCACCACCACCACCACCACCACCACCACCGCCACCGCCGCCGCCGCCGCCACCACCACCACCACCACCACCACCACCATTTGTACCAACGCAGTATATCTGTTTAACGTACCTTTTCATCACTGAGTCCAATCCAAACAGTGAATTTATTTGGTCCCATATCAATAACATCTTCATGTTCATCTTCTGTGTTGATAGATACCAGCTTACCAAGTCCATTGATGGCACAGAGTTCATTAGCATCCATCCAGCTTGCACTAACAGTACTATCACTATAACAATAGCCAGGTTCAGTAATTCCACACATACCTAGGTAGAAGAAGATAGCCGAGTTCATTTATGCCACACATTCCTAGATAGAAGTAGATGGCCAAGTTCATTTACTCCACACATTCCTAGATAGGAGAGTCAAATTCACAAATTCATTTACTCCACACATTCCTAGATAGAAGGAGATGGCCAAGTTCATTTACTCCACACATTCCTAGATAGAAGGAGATGGCCAAGTTCATTTACTCCACACATTCCTAGATAGGAGAGTCAAATTCACAAATTCATTTACTCCACACATTCCTAGATAGAAGGAGATGGCCAAGTTCATTTACTCCACACATTCCTAGATAGGAGATGGCCAAGTTCATTTACCCCACACATTCCTAGATAGAAGGAGATGGCCAAGTTCATTTACTCCACACATTCCTAGATAGGAGAGTCAAATTCACAAATTCATTTACTCCACACATTCCTAGATAGAAGGGGATGGCCAAGTTCATTTACTCCACACATTCCTATATAGGAGATGGCCAAGTTCATTTACTCCACACATTCCTAGATAGAAGGAGATGGCCAAGTTCATTTACTCCACACATTCCTCGATTGAAGGAGTAAATGGTACTTATTCATAACTGTGAAGTTATAAATCATTTGGTAGTCTCCTGGAATTGTATTTTCCTTACTAATTTTATGGGTTATTCATGTCCGTTGCTTCTTCTACAATGTTGCACTGATCAATGTTGAAGGAGTTTTAGCTTGTGGCGCATTCATCCCCGTTCACCCTCCTGTGGGAGTTGCCCCCCCCTCCCCCAGGGTTTTAAAGATTACAAAATTCAGAACCCTTCTTCTCTTAGACTGAAAGTTCAGCAGTTGTGGGCACTCTTACCATATTTACGATGATAAGGACGCCCCCTGTGGCGTATTTTACAGTCTCGTCCTCTCACAAATAAGGGATGATATCATAGGGTGATGATAAATAGGTGACGAAGCACAACATATTTGCATATTTGATGTATGCTGAGTTTTGACTATTACTTTTCTCTACGCAATTATCATTTTAAACTGACAGCAAAAGAAACACGTACTGGCATTTGTATTGATCTCGTAATTACAATAGAAACTGGTAAGACTGCAACCGATCTAGAACGCTACGTTGTCTGCTAAGACTGCTACATTGTATCGTCTGGCTCCATAAAAACTAGATGCATCTAAAAAATCTCTAAAGAAAGGAGTTACTCACTCTCGCATGATGGTGGTATAGGTGGAATGAAGTCACCATTGTTGCATGTGGATTCATCATCATACAGTTTTATTTTATACATTTGGTTACATTCAACGGTGGCTGTGCCTCCATGCTCTACAGGTGTTGGACCATTCACCACGCCATTCGAGACAGTTGGCTTCGTACAGAAGTCTGAAATACAAAAAAAAAGAGATTGCGCACTCTAACAGTGAATATAATAATGATAAGCTTTGCAAGTATCTGATAAATATTTGTAAAGAAATGTGTAAAAGGTAAACTTGTAAGTAATCACTACGTCACACTCTGTCTGTGCATACTTCTGTCGCTTTCCAATATATTGAAAACATCACCGTGGTGCAATTTTGGGAAGCGTTCAAAATTGGTAATTAGGATAGAAGTGCGCCCCCATGTGTCGGACAACTTGACAAACTCGTTGGATCTCGTCATATTGATTAGTTACTCTTCTGATACCAATCAGTGTAGTCACATCAATGGCAGTCAAATAAAAAAAAAATAGGTTTAGTTTTTCATTAATTAAAAATCCCAAATAAATACCCATTTCGCATCCAAATAATATTGTTTTATAATTATGATCTGATGTCATCGATTACTCAATAGATATGATATGACGTACCCATGCATTGTGGAACTGGTTTCGACCACAGACCATCATCACATTGACTCGTCCGATCTCCAACCAAGACATAATTTGGATTGCACACAAAAGTACGATAGCCGCCATGTTTTAAATCACCCGTTACTGTACCATCTGAGATTTCACCAAGGTCTGTACAATCTGAAATAATGAGAACATAGATATGCAATAATATGTACTCCTTATAAGGAGCGATGTCACACCCTTGTCATCATAAAAAAACAATCAGTAAGACCTAACAAAAACATTGAGTGGTTCCGATTTTGCTCACTTTTAGAATAGATTTTTTATTCAATTTTTTCATATGTGAGTGTCTAGTTCAGGTAGTTATGTTTTCCGTTGTTTTCCATATGGTCTCTGTGCTATTGATGTACAGTCATTACAGATTGGAAGAACAGTTTTGTATTGTCTTTTTAAGCTCCTGTCAGTTTTCACATCCACCATTTCTAGCGAGACTTCACTGTTTTCTCGACAATTTATTTTTTTTTCTCGAAAACGTAAAAAAAAAATGGGGATCGGCAGTGAACAACTAGGTGGGTCGGGTAACCGGATCCAAACAATTTTTTCAGGCCTAAGATGAACGTAAAATATGAACGTAAAATACCTGAAAATTATATTATATTAAGTACACGTGATCTTATCAACGAAATTATCAGACTGTATGGCTATGTTTCTTCCTAGTCACTTAATTATACAAATTATTCTGCCATGTCATTATTCTAAGTGATACCCCCTAGCATGACCAAATTAATCTCACAGGATGATTTATTACTGTTGGACACTTACTGCACAGACCAGGCCATCGTCGGCAAGGCTTCGTGTCAGCGTTTCGAGTTTTTCCCGTGGTCGTTTCATTGCAGTGTCTCCCACCATTTGCTGGTTCCGGGGAACCACAGAGTCTGGTCCGTGTGCGGACTCCCCAATTGCACGGTTCTGAACACGAGCTCCATGACGACCAACGTCCCCATCCGCCATCTTGAAATAAGAGTGTTGAATATTAATTAATCAACGGAGTATACAGGGTTCTAAATTAGAAATGATCTTGATAATGATTATAATAATAACTATTCGCTGAGTTTATTCGTTTTTGGGCGTAAATGTTGCTGCACTCTTAAAACATTGGTTCTGGAGAGTCAGTTCATGATTTTACATCACCGACAATTTTTGCGATTACGAGAAACATCAAGTTGATCTTGTGCATTTATAGGGTATCTTTGCTATGGGCTATTGCATAATGGGAGATAGCAGAAATACATTATTCAATGATTGAACACTGAATATTCATGAGTTAAAAACGCTATACACTCCAGTGTGAAACAGTTGTCATGAATATTCAGTGTCCAACCATTGAATAATGTATTTCTTCGCTCTCCCATGATGCAATAGCCCATAGCTATAAAGGCACAAGATCAACTTGATGTTTCTCTGAAATCGCAAATAATTGTGGTGATATAAAATGATGAAATGATTCTCCGGAACCCATAGTTTATTAAAATGTCTCTATTTCCTGGAGTGACGTTCCCCCTTAGTAACTTATAAACGATGCGATGACGTAATTGTTTATACATATAACAACGTCGAGGAAATCCTACTATGCAGTAAACTGTCTGTAGGAGACAATCGTAATGTTACAGAAGGCAATGGCGTAATCGAGATTTTATGTAAATATTTAAATCTCGATCAAGACGTTCATAAACTCAGCTTGTACAACTTTAAATATTTGGTGTTTGTTACATTGTATGTTTGTAGCGATAATGTAATACGACTGGATCCGTCGACACTATTTGTCACCCCCTTGTGGAGCAAAGTTTATCGATGTTTGTTTTATTTCAAATTTTGTTGTTTTTTCTTGTTGGGTTAGGGTTACTCATTTAGCTCCGATTAATCAACTATTCGAATGCTTACCAATGACGCATCTTACACTTGCGTCGTCCGCATGCGTACAATCTAGGGCGGTTTCCCTGCTGCCGTAGTTACACCAAGCCAGAGATGATTCATCGCCTGCACAGTCTACGTTATTCATGACAATTGGGACGTCATCTGACGCGGGTTCAAAGGTCACACCAACTGTGAATAATTAAGAAAGAAGTGGTAATTTCGAGCTCCTCGTTGTCTGTGACTCAGTAGAATATAGACCATACAACTAGGTCATTTGATGTTAAAAAATTGAATTTAATACAGAAAATTCTGATAACCAAAATAATAGACATGCTTTTTTGAAGTGTTAAGACAACTTAGGGTTTTGGGTGGATATTTATTATTTATTCAAGTATTTCACTATGCAAGTACACATATACCACAGAAAAGTAGAGATATATGTGCGTATAAAACCTTGTGACCTCACATGGAGAATATTTCAGTGACAGTGTGTTTGCGAAAAGTATTATACAATGTATTACAGAGTACTCCTGACATTCCCAGCCTCGTCCCACGCATTCGAATTCGCTTGTACTCTCTATCACCTAATTTTGATGATGTATGTTTAGTTTTTTTGTCATCTAGATTAACTAGTCTATGTAACAAGCCCTCTTTTAGTCACAATTTTAGGGAAGCTTTCTCGAATTGTTTAATATGTGAACATTTGGATGCGTTTTAATAGTTGGTCAATCTGTTGGCAAAAACCACAATCGAAAAGTTCGACTTTGTGTTTGAAACAAAAAATTGTTTTGATATAGCTTTATCGTACCAATGCACGAAATTTTATATATATATTTGAATCTTTTCTCATATGGTCAACTGGACTCTTAGATATTATTTCTTATTGAACGTTCACTCATAATATTTATCTTTGTTGCAAGTAAATTTGAACTTATATGTCTTGTTTTGTTTCTGCTTCACATAATATTTGCGTAGTTGTCATGACTAGATCAAAACCAATAATCACCGTTTCAAATCGAAATCAAACTGATAAAAATATGAAAATTTCCCCAAATTAACAATATTTCGAACAAAATGAGCCTGTTAATTTTCAACCTCGCGTAAAGTCCATAAGTGCTTATATGCAGGTCAATCATGAAGTTAAAAACTCGATTATTGTACTTTCAGTCTCCCCTCATTTGACTATCGATCGACCAACTCACCAGAATCAGCACTGGGAAAGCCAAGATCTTTACAGGCGACATGTCCGTCTTCCAAATCCCATGCTGTGTTACAGATTGTACCCCATCTTGTAATCTCTTCCAAAAAGACTTCTACCCGACCCTCACCAAAAACATCGGAACCACTTAATCTAGTCATACCTGAAAATGAAAATATTAGTCAAAACTCAAAACTTAAAATACAAGGTTTATAAAAAAATATACGATGGAAATCAGTTCAGTAGAAACAAATCGTCGTCGGGTTCGACAAAAAAATCATACCTTTAATAATATTGTTACATATTGTCTGACTTAACGCATATCTTGCTAAACATATTACTTCTTTTCATTGTCTGGCTTGAGAAAAAATGACATTAAAATAGGTACAGTTCTTTGCTTAAGTTTACAATTACCGGTATCTTCAGATAGTTGTTAAATTATATACCTTGTAACAACACACGCTTCGTTCAGGCAAGTTGATGGAATAAAATGTGGCAATGTTGATAAGATTCTTGTCGAACCTGAAGGCGATTCTTTCTATTCAATTGGCTTCCATTGTATCCAACTGACCATCTTGTTTTCAGTTTCATTACAAGATATCCAGATTTTTGACATTGTATTGTCTCCCTGAATAAACGTAGGTTGCTATTGGTAACGCGGCATAATCTTTATTGCAGAAAACCTGTTCCAACTATTCAGACTACTGTACACGGAACGGTAAAACACTTGAAATAACATAAATTTATTGCAAGCATAAAAGCCACCAGCCAAGTACTATGTAGAAGTAGACATACATACTATATTGGGAACACTCATATGAATTCAATTCTTCGTACAAAGAAGTGATGTTCATGAATATTTTCAAGGACAGTCATTAGAAGAAATTAATCAACTTATATTTAGATGAAGTACTGTTAACCTAATGTTAATTAGCTCTCGATCGAATGACTATGTTCTCACTTATTTGTAGATGCAGCCAAGGAGAAACAATTTTTTAACCCGGTTGGCAATGGGGCATATTACACGCCATGAATTGCTATTAATTACCTCAATTAAATTACATATTTTAAACCTAACATGACGATGATAAGATTACATGACTTACTAACAGGTCGGACGAGGCAGTTGATAGTGCTGGTTTCCAAGCCAGTACATCCTACGTCTTCGTTTACTATCCCACCATACATACACGTTCGAGTCCTGGTACGGGTGCCACGTGACAGCGACCCTAGGTTTGGCCGACAGGGGACCGACGTCCACATTGACCAAACTGACGAATGAATAAATGAATAAAGAAGTATAGTAGATTATTGGTAGTTTTTGGTTTAATGTTTGATCGGTTGAGGACTTCTGTTAGTGATATCTGCAAATGAAAATTCTAAACTTTAAATTGGTACAACATTAAAATGAGTAATGAGACAATGGATTAACAAAAGCTGAAGGATGTCGTCGAAAATTCTTATTTGTATGTGATGTTTGGAACAACAGTATTACTATAATTTTTATGTTTTAAGGAAGACGGTTTGTTGTAAGGAAGACGGTTTGTTGTTTGAATTGGTAGGTACGTTTTATTTTTTTTTCTCCATAACTGCGTATGTAAACATTGATATCTGCGTCCTGTAACATTCGTTTCGATCTGCGCAAGGGTTGCGTCCGAGAACGCATCTGAATTAGATCGCACCTATCTCAAGAGATACTGTTAATATGTTGGGCTACGAATGAAATACTTGTTGTCTAGAAAACATAAGCGGTACTATTCTCTCTGAAAGCTATTAATTGCTTTATACACGTCTTAATTATATTCGTCTACTATATAATTATATGACATATTGTATCAATAAATGTTTCATATACAACTATACAATGTGAGATAGCATTATCCTTAATGGTTTATTCGGCACACACTGCAATTATACCACCAATTGTATCATATATACTACGTAAAGCCCTACTGTGACATTTGCTTCATACAAACAGGTCTATTCAACATAGCAATTACGCCTTCAAAGTTTCACAAATAACGACCTACTTGGGCATGGTTGCTTGTTGCATTTCTGATAGTCAGTGTCCAGTCCAGGACACGGATCGCCACCATCTCCTTGAGGAGGACTGTCACAATTCCTGGTACGGCTTTGATACCCCACATTACAACTCACCGTACAATCACCCCAATCACTCCACCCTCCCCATTGTCCATCTACAACTGTAAAAGTAAACACAGAGAAACAATTAGATGACGAAAATATTCATCCCATTGACAGTGTCACACTTTATTGACAAGATGTTTAATAGTCAGTATCAGATGTTGATTTTCAGAACTGTTTATATATGATCGCTATAGATTTTTTTGTCATTTTAAGATTGATGACTATTATAAGGACAATTGTGAATATGTGCTAATATGATGCTTTCTATAAGAAAAACTCTCTCTCTCTCTCTCTCTCTCTCTCTCTCTCTCTCTCTCTCTCTCTCTCTCTCTCTCTCTCTCTCTCTCTCTCTCTCTCTCTCTCTCTCTCTCTCTCTCTCTCTCTCTCGTTCCGTCCTGTACATTTGTCTTACCCGGTTCGGTACAATCTCGTCCAATAAACCGATTACCCACTTTACAGTTACAGATGTAGGTATTCTTTTCATAATCCTCGTGACAGTATCCCTCATTGGCACACGGGTTACTTCTACAATGCATTCCTTCAGTATTTCCCTAGGGCAGGATAAGAATGTCCAGACTGTCAAATGTATTGTAAAGACTGAAAAGTACAGTTAGTCTCGATATTTATCGAGCAATATGTAGTTTCACAGAGAATATATTATATAATTTGCATTGTACATGTTTACCATGTAATATGCTGTATTTTAGCAGATGTCAATTTATCACTACTGCATGATCTGATCAGTGACAATTCCATTTATTGTTGGCATGACGCCGTATTGCAGAATAGCTAGTATATCTTTATAAACACCTTCTGATCCATTTTTGGATTTTTATTTTCTTAGCAGATATGATAAATTTGACATCATAATCTTCACGTTTTGGTTATCTTTTTCTAAACGTACAATTTGCCAGTGAAAATACTTCAAAACAATAACTATTATCATGGTTTTAATCTATCTATCACTTTAATAGACTGAGTACATTTTAATTGGTACAACTGCTAGACAACTTATACTTGATGTTACAGTACATTAACCTTACCTCCAACTCATAACTCTCAGCTTTACCATACTCCCAGCCAGGGTTGTCTGTTAATTGGCCATCCAGAGCCATCGACGGACAAATTTCACAAATTTGAAGGTACGCGTTGTAGTTGAACGAGCGGCAATCATCTCCTCGTCGCATACACCTGAAGGCGCACAGAAACACGTACAATGTTTGCTCATAACTTCTGAAGTTCGGGCACGAGTATGACTTGTGTTGATCGGGTATGACGCTTTGATGCAAGTATATCTGTTGTGTTGGGTCAAAGCTACTTTCCGCCAAAACTATGTTGGCAGACAACAGGAGCAACCCAACCGCAAAGACGACTAAACGTCCACCCTTTAGTTCCATGTCACCGATATGTTATTTCAGGTGATCACGATAGTTTTGATGGTAAATAAGAAATGTGTTCACGACAGTGCGAGTCCTTTCTGACCAGCAATGACTCTGGAAAGGACGACCCTTAGTAACCGACTACAGTAATTCAACATCCAGATGATTTGCAAATGTAAGGAAATTTGTCGATGATTAATCACATTTACAATGACAAGTATCGAACTGTATACTCTTGAAACAACAAATAACAAAAAAGTGTCACAGTGAACTGAAATTAATTTTCACTGACAAGTATATTGCTGGACAAACTGTGTGTCCATGCGAACTTAATCAACAAAGTGTATATCCACTCACAATGGGCCAAACCATGCATATCTCTTAACGTGAATTATTAATAATATTTTTACAAAGTAGCTATTTGCCAAACCCAACCTACATTACTTTATGTGCGAGCCAATTAAGCAAAATGTCACGCCAAGCCGTTGTCATGGTAACAATCAGCTCACAGCGATGGTTAAACGTTGTGCCATCCACTATATGACCGAAGTCACGAATTATAATAACATACCATTAGGGAAGATGATTATGTTTGTATCGCAACATAGTAGTTTTAACTGGTGTCTTAAAGAAATGAGAACCAGGCATCTATTTCGGATTTTTAATTTATAAAACAATTTTATCATGGCTTCCTACTTGAAAAAAATCACTGAGAAACAACATTTCCTAAGTCTGTGTTTGAAACTTAAATGCATTACAAAAAAAAGTGTAAAAGTGGTTGTTATTGTACGTACACATTTACTATGCTTTTGCAATTTATTTAATTACAAACAAGGACTTGGCATATGTTGTGACAGTTTGATTTTTCAAGTAGGAAACCTGATATAATTGTTTTACAAATTAAAAATCCAAAATAAATACCCAATCCTCATCCATATGGCTACGTTAAGCCGAAAGAGGATGATAAATCTAGTTCTTCATAAAAAATGGGATTGGGCGTAAGGGGTTGAATTGGATGGTATATTTATCTTTTTTTTCAAATAATGGGGAGTCAAACTACCAAACTGTCACAAAGTCCATTAGGAAATGGAAGCAAACAAATTCCAAGTACTTTGTGTTCATATACTGACCCCCTAAGATGTCGTTTATTCAGTAGTTCCTGTATGTCTATATATCATATCATTCGGACTCCATAGTTCATAATGAAAAACGACAAAAGTCCAAAGCTAATCAATATTGTTATTAAGGAAATACTAATGGACATTTCGATATGCTCTGATGGCTTTATCACCATAGTAACGAAGCATCCGACTGTAACTTACAAGGGTGTAATTATAATATATAAACTAGTCTAATAATACCATCGTCCATAATAGTTCTTTTAAGGGTGATAAATGAAACTGCAGTGCTCTAGTCGAAGTACTTTTTTCCTTGAATTGGTCAGAAATGATGATGGACATGATACTACTCATGACAACTTTGAACCAATGAAAGCATTGAAATGTTTTTTAAAAATACTATAGCGTTCTCAATAACGTAACTAGAATTACTTCGAAATGAACGACGGTCCTAATTCAATGTAAGGTATGAATGAAACGTAGCAAATGCTAAGGTGCATAAAAGTCAACTGTATTCAAAATATTTACTTAAACTTCGGCCGAAATATCTTTCCCCATAATAATATTTTTTCGATATAGTGTTCAAGCAATATCCAGAATCTAATGAAAAGTTTAATAACCTGGACTAACTAAGAGCAACTTAATAACTTGGACTAACTAACACAAATTTAACCATACTAACTTGGACTAACTAACACACACTTGAACCACACTAAATAGGACTAACTAACACAAAATGTAACCAGACTAATTACTAACACAGAATTTAACCATACCAACTTAGAATAACTAGCACAAATTTTAACCACATTGATTTAGAATAACTAACACAAATTTTAACCAAGCTACCTTGGAAGAACTAATATACATTTTAACCACACTAACTTGGAATAACTAACACAAACTTTAACCACATTGACTTAGAATAACTAACACAAACTTTAACCATACTAAGTTCGGAAAACAAAGTTGAGCACAGGTGACACCTTCCGTCCGCAGAAACCGCGAAGATGGTAACGATATAACACTCATGCGTAGCGATATAACACTCATGCGTTTGTGAAGACATAATGACAAGGTCGAGTGACGAGATGTCATGTAACAATACTAATATTATTAAAAACATAAAATGGCGTGTAATAACATGTGAATTAATTATTGATGCCAGATATTGTGAACTATCCAATGAAACACGTTTCGTTTGTTTTGATACATTTATATGTAAATCTTGCAGATTTAATTAATAATTTAGTAAAGTTGGTTATAAAAATTCCCACTGCGACAAAATCCTTTGATACAGAGCAGACAACTGTGAATGTATTGAGGGACGCTTTCTTCTAGAAATCTCAAGACAAACTATCACGACACGTAGCAGATATCGGTATCATGGAAATGAAGGGTGTATGTTTACTTCTCATTGCCGCTCAGATCTTTGCTTCGCTTTTTAGCTCAGTTACGACGGAAGGTGGCTTGCAAGAGATGTACATGCAGGAGACTAGAATACCCGATCAACATAAGTCATATACGTGCCCAAACACGAGAAGTTATCCACAAACATTGTTCGTTTTTCTTTGCGCCTACAAATGTTTGCGACGAGGCAATCGGTGCCGTTCTTTCAACTACAACGCTTATTTTCGAATGTGTGAAATTTGTCCGGCGAAGGCTTTGGGTCCGGAAGAGTTAAATGACAACCCTGGCTGGGAATACGGTGAGGCTGACGACTATCAACTAGAGGTAAATTACCTTAAAAGTTGTGTGGGGATTTTGAGAGTTTGACAAATACATACCTTTAGACGAAAGAGCAAAATCTTATATTGTAAAAGTATAAGAAAACTCCCGTTCATAAATTGCGAGGTTTCTAAGGGAGGCCACGAAGGAAGGCATTGATGCGAATCTTCAGAAGAAAAACTTTGTAGATACAAACATTTGTCGGGTTTAGTTATCTATTTTTGATGTAGCCATGACTGATTCAGAAGGGATGTCATGTGTCGTTTGAAAAAAATCCATCTATATTGAACTCCAAATCTACTATAGTTAATCACACAGTTTACGACTTCCTCCATTTGACCAAAGTAGGGGAAATGCCATCACAATCATGCGGGCAGGGGTAATTTCTCATGCCGTGCTGACG